>NW_028225179.1:174021839-174285895 GCF_052327205.1 Somniosus microcephalus
GGGGGGGGGACTCCTCTCTAACTCTGGTCTCCAACTACTCCTCCCCACTCCGGGCTGTCCTTCCCCCGGGGGGGGGGGGGACTCCTCTCTAACTCTGGTCTCCAACTACTCCTCCCCACTCCGGGCTGTCCTTCCCCCGGGGGGGGGGGGACTCCTCTCTAACTCTGGTCTCCAACTACTCCTCCCCACTCCGGGCTGTCCTTCCCCCGGGGGGGGCGGACTCCTCTCTAACTCTGGTCTCCAACTACTCCTCCCCACTCCGGGCTGTCCTTCCCCCGGGGGGGCGGACTCCTCTCTAACTCTGGTCTCCAACTACTCCTCCCCACTCCGGGCTGTCCTTCCCCCGGGGGGCGGACTCCTCTCTAACTCTGGTCTCCAACTACTCCTCCCCACTCCGGGCTGTCCTTCCCCCGGGGGGGCGGACTCCTCTCTAACTCTGGTCTCCAACTACTCCTCCCCACTCCGGGCTGTCCTTCCCCCGGGGGGGGGGCGGACTCCTCTCTAACTCTGGTCTCCAACTACTCCTCCCCACTCCGGGCTGTCCTTCCCCCGGGGGGGGGGGACTCCTCTCTAACTCTGGTCTCCAACTACTCCTCCCCACTCCGGGCTGTCCTTCCCCCGGGGGGGCGGACTCCTCTCTAACTCTGGTCTCCAACTACTCCTCCCCACTCCGGGCTGTCCTTCCCCCGGGGGGGCGGACTCCTCTCTAACTCTGGTCTCCAACTACTCCTCCCCACTCCGGGCTGTCCTTCCCCCGGGGGGGGGACTCCTCTCTAACTCTGGTCTCCAACTACTCCTCCCCACTCCGGGCTGTCCTTCCCCCGGGGGGGGCGGACTCCTCTCTAACTCTGGTCTCCAACTACTCCTCCCCACTCCGGGCTGTCCTTCCCCCGGGGGGGGGGGGGACTCCTCTCTAACTCTGGTCTCCAACTACTCCTCCCCACTCCGGGCTGTCCTTCCCCCGGGGGGGGGGGACTCCTCTCTAACTCTGGTCTCCAACTACTCCTCCCCACTCCGGGCTGTCCTTCCCCCGGGGGGGGGGGGGACTCCTCTCTAACTCTGGTCTCCAACTACTCCTCCCCACTCCGGGCTGTCCTTCCCCCGGGGGGGGGGACTCCTCTCTAACTCTGGTCTCCAACTACTCCTCCCCACTCCGGGCTGTCCTTCCCCCGGGGGGGGGCGGACTCCTCTCTAACTCTGGTCTCCAACTACTCCTCCCCACTCCGGGCTGTCCTTCCCCCGGGGGGGGACTCCTCTCTAACTCTGGTCTCCAACTACTCCTCCCCACTCCGGGCTGTCCTTCCCCCGGGGGGGGGCGGACTCCTCTCTAACTCTGGTCTCCAACTACTCCTCCCCACTCCGGGCTGTCCTTCCCCCGGGGGGGGGGGGGGGACTCCTCTCTAACTCTGGTCTCCAACTACTCCTCCCCGCTCCGGGCTGTCCTTCCCCCGGGGGGGGGGACTCCTCTCTAACTCTGGTCTCCAACTACTCCTCCCCACTCCGGGCTGTCCTTCCCCCGGGGGGGGGGGACTCCTCTCTAACTCTGGTCTCCAACTACTCCTCCCCACTCCGGGCTGTCCTTCCCCCGGGGGGGGGGGGACTCCTCTCTAACTCTGGTCTCCAACTACTCCTCCCCACTCCGGGCTGTCCTTCCCCCGGGGGGGGGGGGGGACTCCTCTCTAACTCTGGTCTCCAACTACTCCTCCCCACTCCGGGCTGTCCTTCCCCCGGGGGGGGGGGGGGGGGGGACTCCTCTCTAACTCTGGTCTCCAACTACTCCTCCCCACTCCGGGCTGTCCTTCCCCCGGGGGGGGGCGGACTCCTCTCTAACTCTGGTCTCCAACTACTCCTCCCCACTCCGGGCTGTCCTTCCCCCGGGGGGGGGGACTCCTCTCTAACTCTGGTCTCCAACTACTCCTCCCCACTCCGGGCTGTCCTTCCCCCGGGGGGGCGGACTCCTCTCTAACTCTGGTCTCCAACTACTCCTCCCCACTCCGGGCTGTCCTTCCCCCGGGGGGGGACTCCTCTCTAACTCTGGTCTCCAACTACTCCTCCCCACTCCGGGCTGTCCTTCCCCCGGGGGGCGGGGACTCCTCTCTAACTCTGGTCTCCAACTACTCCTCCCCACTCCGGGCTGTCCTTCCCCCGGGGGGGGGGCGGACTCCTCTCTAACTCTGGTCTCCAACTACTCCTCCCCACTCCGGGCTGTCCTTCCCCCGGGGGGGGGGGGGGGACTCCTCTCTAACTCTGGTCTCCAACTACTCCTCCCCACTCCGGGCTGTCCTTCCCCCGGGGGGGGGGGCTCCTCTCTAACTCTGGTCTCCAACTACTCCTCCCCACTCCGGGCTGTCCTTCCCCCGGGGGGGGGGACTCCTCTCTAACTCTGGTCTCCAACTACTCCTCCCCACTCCGGGCTGTCCTTCCCCCGGGGGGGGGACTCCTCTCTAACTCTGGTCTCCAACTACTCCTCCCCACTCCGGGCTGTCCTTCCCCCGGGGGGGGGGGGGGCGGACTCCTCTCTAACTCTGGTCTCCAACTACTCCTCCCCACTCCGGGCTGTCCTTCCCCCGGGGGGGGACTCCTCTCTAACTCTGGTCTCCAACTACTCCTCCCCACTCCGGGCTGTCCTTCCCCGGGGGGGGGGGGGGACTCCTCTCTAACTCTGGTCTCCAACTACTCCTCCCCACTCCGGGCTGTCCTTCCCCCGGGGGGGGGGGGGGGGACTCCTCTCTAACTCTGGTCTCCAACTACTCCTCCCCACTCCGGGCTGTCCTTCCCCCGGGGGGGGACTCCTCTCTAACTCTGGTCTCCAACTACTCCTCCCCACTCCGGGCTGTCCTTCCCCCGGGGGGGGGGGGACTCCTCTCTAACTCTGGTCTCCAACTACTCCTCCCCACTCCGGGCTGTCCTTCCCCCGGGGGGGGGGGGACTCCTCTCTAACTCTGGTCTCCAACTACTCCTCCCCGCTCCGGGCTGTCCTTCCCCCGGGGGGGGGACTCCTCTCTAACTCTGGTCTCCAACTACTCCTCCCCACTCCGGGCTGTCCTTCCCCCAGGGGGGGGGACTCCTCTCTAACTCTGGTCTCCAACTACTCCTCCCCACTCCGGGCTGTCCTTCCCCCGGGGGGGGGACTCCTCTCTAACTCTGGTCTCCAACTACTCCTCCCCACTCCGGGCTGTCCTTCCCCCGGGGGGGGGACTCCTCTCTAACTCTGGTCTCCAACTACTCCTCCCCACTCCGGGCTGTCCTTCCCCCAGGGGGGGGACTCCTCTCTAACTCTGGTCTCCAACTACTCCTCCCCACTCCGGGCTGTCCTTCCCCCGGGGGGGGGGGACTCCTCTCTAACTCTGGTCTCCAACTACTCCTCCCCACTCCGGGCTGTCCTTCCCCAGGGGGGGGGACTCCTCTCTAACTCTGGTCTCCAACTACTCCTCCCCACTCCGGGCTGTCCTTCCCCCGGGGGGGGGACTCCTCTCTAACTCTGGTCTCCAACTACTCCTCCCCGCTCCGGGCTGTCCTTCCCCCGGGGGGGGGACTCCTCTCTAACTCTGGTCTCCAACTACTCCTCCCCGCTCCGGGCTATCCTTCCCCCGGGGGGCGGACTCCTCTCTAACTCTGGTCTCCAACTACTCCTCCCCGCTCCGGGCTGTCCTTCCCCCGGGGGGGGGGACTCCTCTCTAACTCTGGTCTCCAACTACTCCTCCCCACTCCGGGCTGTCCTTCCCCCGGGGGGGGGGGACTCCTCTCTAACTCTGGTCTCCAACTACTCCTCCCCGCTCCGGGCTGTCCTTCCCCCGGGGGGGGACTCCTCTCTAACTCTGGTCTCCAACTACTCCTCCCCGCTCCGGGCTGTCCTTCCCCCGGGGGGGGGACTCCTCTCTAACTCTGGTCTCCAACTACTCCTCCCCACTCCGGGCTGTCCTTCCCCCGGGGGGGGGGGGACTCCTCTCTAACTCTGGTCTCCAACTACTCCTCCCCACTCCGGGCTGTCCTTCCCCCGGGGGGGGGCGGACTCCTCTCTAACTCTGGTCTCCAACTACTCCTCCCCACTCCGGGCTGTCCTTCCCCCGGGGGGGGGACTCCTCTCTAACTCTGGTCTCCAACTACTCCTCCCCACTCCGGGCTGTCCTTCCCCCGGGGGGGGGCGGACTCCTCTCTAACTCTGGTCTCCAACTACTCCTCCCCGCTCCGGGCTGTCCTTCCCCCGGGGGGGGGACTCCTCTCTAACTCTGGTCTCCAACTACTCCTCCCCACTCCGGGCTGTCCTTCCCCCGGGGGGGGGGGGGCGGACTCCTCTCTAACTCTGGTCTCCAACTACTCCTCCCCACTCCGGGCTGTCCTTCCCCCGGGGGGGGGGACTCCTCTCTAACTCTGGTCTCCAACTACTCCTCCCCGCTCCGGGCTGTCCTTCCCCCGGGGGGGGACTCCTCTCTAACTCTGGTCTCCAACTACTCCTCCCCACTCCGGGCTGTCCTTCCCCCGGGGGGGGGGACTCCTCTCTAACTCTGGTCTCCAACTACTCCTCCCCACTCCGGGCTGTCCTTCCCCCGGGGGGGGGGACTCCTCTCTAACTCTGGTCTCCAACTACTCCTCCCCGCTCCGGGCTGTCCTTCCCCCGGGGGGGGGGGGACTCCTCTCTAACTCTGGTCTCCAACTACTCCTCCCCACTCCGGGCTGTCCTTCCCCCGGGGGGGGGGACTCCTCTCTAACTCTGGTCTCCAACTACTCCTCCCCACTCCGGGCTGTCCTTCCCCCGGGGGGGGACTCCTCTCTAACTCTGGTCTCCAACTACTCCTCCCCGCTCCGGGCTGTCCTTCCCCCGGGGGGGGGACTCCTCTCTAACTCTGGTCTCCAACTACTCCTCCCCACTCCGGGCTGTCCTTCCCCCGGGGGGGGGGGACTCCTCTCTAACTCTGGTCTCCAACTACTCCTCCCCACTCCGGGCTGTCCTTCCCCCGGGGGGGGGACTCCTCTCTAACTCTGGTCTCCAACTACTCCTCCCCACTCCGGGCTGTCCTTCCCCCGGGGGGGGGGACTCCTCTCTAACTCTGGTCTCCAACTACTCCTCCCCGCTCCGGGCTGTCCTTCCCCCGGGGGGGGGGGGACTCCTCTCTAACTCTGGTCTCCAACTACTCCTCCCCACTCCGGGCTGTCCTTCCCCCGGGGGGGGGGACTCCTCTCTAACTCTGGTCTCCAACTACTCCTCCCCACTCCGGGCTGTCCTTCCCCCGGGGGGGGACTCCTCTCTAACTCTGGTCTCCAACTACTCCTCCCCACTCCGGGCTGTCCTTCCCCCGGGGGGGGACTCCTCTCTAACTCTGGTCTCCAACTACTCCTCCCCGCTCCGGGCTGTCCTTCCCCCGGGGGGGGGACTCCTCTCTAACTCTGGTCTCCAACTACTCCTCCCCACTCCGGGCTGTCCTTCCCCCGGGGGGGGGGGACTCCTCTCTAACTCTGGTCTCCAACTACTCCTCCCCACTCCGGGCTGTCCTTCCCCCGGGGGGGGGACTCCTCTCTAACTCTGGTCTCCAACTACTCCTCCCCGCTCCGGGCTGTCCTTCCCCCGGGGGGGGGACTCCTCTCTAACTCTGGTCTCCAACTACTCCTCCCCACTCCGGGCTGTCCTTCCCCCGGGGGGGGACTCCTCTCTAACTCTGGTCTCCAACTACTCCTCCCCGCTCCGGGCTGTCCTTCCCCCGGGGGGGGGGACTCCTCTCTAACTCTGGTCTCCAACTACTCCTCCCCACTCCGGGCTGTCCTTCCCCCGGGGGGGGGACTCCTCTCTAACTCTGGTCTCCAACTACTCCTCCCCACTCCGGGCTGCGGCTTTTATAGCAGCCGCCGGCCCCGCCCAGCCCAGCCCAGCCGCGCCTTCTGATTGGCTGAAAACACGGCAAATCTCCGCCTCTGATTGGCGCGTTTTTCAATCCGCTCCAACCTCGGACACCAGAGAAAAAGGCGGCTTATAGAATAAGAGCTCGTCTGTGAATCAGACTGGTTATTGTTAAAGTGATGGCCCTCTGTGGGACTGAATAATAACCAGTTATTAAAATCATTGCATCTGTGGGACTGAATATTAACCAGTTATTAAAATCATTGCATCTGTGGGACTGAATATTAACCAGTTATTGAAATCATTGCATCTGTGGGATTGAATAATAATCATTATTGTTAAAATCATTGCATCTGTGGGACTGAATATTAACCAGTTATTAAAATCATTGCATCTGTGGGACTGAATAATAATCATTATTGTTCAAATCATTGCATCTGTGGGATTGAATAATAATCATTATGGTTAAAATTATTGCATCTGTGGGATTGAATAATAATTATTGTCTAAATTATTGCATCTGTGGGATTGAATAATAATCATTATTGTTCAAATTATTGCATCTGTGGGACTGAATAATAATCATTATTGTTAAAATTATTGCATCTGTGGGATTGAATAATAATCATTATTGTCTAAATTATTGCATCTGTGGGATTGAATAATAATCATTATTGCATCTGTGGGACTGAATAATAATCATTATTGTTTAAATTATTGCATCTGTGGGATTGAATAATAATCATTATTGTCTAAATTATTATTGCATCTGTTGGATTGAATAATAATCATTATTGTTTAAATTATTGCATCTGTGGGATTGAATAATAATCATTATTGTTTAAATTATTGCATCTGTGGGATTGAATAATAATCATTATTGTTTAAATTATTGCATCTGTGGGATTGAAGAATAATCATTATTGTTTAAATTATTGCATCTGTGGGATTGAATAATAATCATTATTGTCTAAATTATTGCATCTGTGGATTGAATAATAATCATTATTGTTTAAATTATTGCATCTGTGGGATTGAATAATAATCGTTAAAATTATGGTATCTGGGACTGAATAATTAAAACTATGGCATTTGTGAGACTAAATAATAATCATTACTGCTAAAGATTGTCATCTGTGGGATTGAATAATAATTTTAATTAAAATGATAGCGTCTGTGGGACTGAATAATCATTAAAATGGCATCTGTGAGACTGAATAATTCATTATTAAATTTGAATTATGGCAAATTGATCCTTTAAAATTACTGGTTCCTGAATTGACAGATTTAATTTCATTTTAGCTTTTCAGCGACCCGCTTATAAATGAGTGCTTTGTACAAAACAGGGCAGTGACAATGCATCATTTTGTTATATATTTGTTAAATTTCAATCTATTTTAAATTAACGATATACTGTATTACAAAAACACACCAGCAAAATCTGAACATACGACAAAAAAATGAAAGTGAGGGTCAAATAAAGAAAGGATGATAAAACATTTTTTAAAAGAGTTTCATTCTTTATGCTGTCCATATTTCAAATGTCATTAGTCAAATGAAAATAAATAGTCCCTTCTGGATCTCGTGAGTGGCTCTGAAAAGAGCCTTTGGGTTGAGTTTTTAAGGTGGGAGGAACGAGAGGCTTTATTTGCAGCTGGTGTATTTGGTGACTGCTTTCGTCCCCTCCGAGACGGCGTGCTTGGCCAGTTCCCCCGGGCAGCAGGAGGCGGACGGCGGTCTGGATCTCCCGGGAGGAGATGGTCTGGCGTTTGGTGTAATGGATCAGGCGGGAGGCCTCGCAGGACTCTGAGTGATTGATAGGGAATAAGGCGGACGTCAACCCTTTATATCAGAGGGGAGAAGAAGCTCTCCCGGTTTACCCTTACTGAAGTGCCAAACAACGGTCTGAATCCAAGAGGTTAAGGCTTTTATTAAGTAAGGACATAACATAATATTAACACAGGGCAACCATCATTCATCACCGACCCAGCCCTTATGAGTAAGACTCACACCAATCCAGAGGGGCCGGGCTAGGGAAGAGCATTAGTGATTACACCTGTAAAACATTCCAGACATTAACAAGTACAACACAACAGCCAATACAAATGCCAGAACACAGTTATTTCATCACATTCACCCCCTGCTATAGATTCAGTCTGTCAGGAGGTCTAATAGTCCTCTGGGAATGACGTAACTCTTGCTGAGGCTCCTCCCAGGGTACTAACTCCGGTTCATTCAAAGTCCCAGAATGATCAGTGTTTTCCACACTGAGAGTTTGTGTCTCTAAAGGTCCAATACCATGATTGAAAACTCTACTCTCAGTCAAACTCTTTTTGAGCTCCAGCGGGTGCAAGATCTTTAATAGAGACTGTATCCTCTCGCCCATCCGGATATTGAATGTACGCATACTGGGGATTAGCATGGAGGAGTTGTACTTCCTCCACCAGTGGATCAGTCTTGTGGCCTCTCACATGTCTGCGCAACAACACAGGGCCCGTGGTCGTCAACCATGTGGGTAACGATACTCCATTGGTAGCTTTTCTTGGAAAGCTAAACATCCTTTCATGAGGGGTGGCATTCGTCGCTGTACACAAAAGAGACCTTATGGAATGCAACACGTCTGGCAGGACATCCTGCCAGCGAGAGGTCGGCAGGCCTCGCGACTTCAGAGACAGTACGATAGCCTTCCACACTGTTGCATTTTCTTTCTCGACCTGCCCATTACCACAAGGGTTATAGCTGGTAGTTCTACTCGTTGCAATCCCTTTCGATAGCAAAAACTGTCGCAATTCTTCGCTCATAAAGGCAGAACCCCTATCACTATATATATAGTTAGGCATGCCAAACAAAGAAAACAGTTGGCAGAGGCATTTAATTACAACAGCACTGGTCACATCCGGACAGGGGATAACAAAAGGGAACCGAGAGTACTCGTCTATAATATTAAGAAAATAGACATTACGGTCGCTCGATGGAAGGGGACCTTTAAAATCGAGACTCAAACGCTCAAATGGTCGAGTTGCTTTAATAAGATGAGCTGGCTCGGACGGCTTATAGAAGCGGGGTTTGCATTCAGCACAAACACGACAGGTTCTGGTCATTGTCCGGACCTCCTCAATAGAGTAGTGTAGATTGTGAGACTTAATGAAGTGGTTCATTCTGGTAACCCCAGGGTGGCAGAGTGCGTCGTGGAGACTTTGAAGCTTATCTATACCCAGACTAGCACATACTCCTCGTGACAAAGCATCCGATGGCTCATTGAATACTCCAGGCCTGTACTGAATATCATAGTCATATGTTGACAGTTCTATTCGCCATCTTAAAATCTTATCATTTTTGATCTTGCCTCTCTGCTTAGTATTGAACATAAAGGCCACAGATCGCTGGCCAGTAATGAGCGTAAAACGTCGGCCAGCAAGATAATGCCTCCAATACCTGACTGCTTCAATAATTGCCTGTGCCTCCTTTTCCACTGAAGAATGTCGAACTTCTGGTCCTTGCAATGTACGAGAGAAGAAAGCTACTGGTCTACCAGCTTGGTTAAGAGTTGCTGCCAACGCAAAATCAGATGCATCACTTTCCACTTGAAAAGAGATCTTCTCATCCACGGCACATACCACTGCCTTCTCAATGTCCCGTTTGATATTAAAAAAAGCCTCCTGAGCTTCCGCCGACAGCGGAAAAGATGTCGACTTAATAAGAGGTCGGACTTTATCTGAGTAGTTAGCCACCCACTGGGCAAAGTACGAGAAGAATCCCAGACACCTTCTTAAAGCTTTTACAGTGTGAGGTAAAGGTAATTCCTTAAGTGGGCGTTGTGGCGTACCGATCACAGAAAGGACACAATCCGCTTTTCGGTCCGTAGACTATAAATCGGGCATCATGCCTTTAAGAAGGATCACACCTTTAAGAAACTTGATCTGCAACATAGTTAAGCCCAGAGCGGGGGAGGAGCAGTCGAAGCTGTGGACTGATGAAAGGCAGTCGGACTTGGTGTAGTCTCTGACGCCATTTTTGAGTTCAAAATGCAGTCTCAACAATTAAACCTTTTCTGTTGAACCTCTCTGAGTTCAGTATTTTTTGCTAGGAGTACGTAGACTCCTACATTGGTGACCCCGACGCTCAGGACGACTCCTAAGCGTAACCATGGCTGACACAAACGCAGTTTCTGTGAAGCTGCCGGAGTTCTGGGAGAACCTAGCCACCGCCTGGTTCCTTCAAGCCGAATCGCAATTCCGACTCCGCGGCATCACCGCCGACGCAATGATGTACGACTACCTCCTCACCTCCCTGAGCAGCTCCACAATCACGAAAGTCTGGACAACACTACAAAACCCTTCGGAGGAAGGCAAGTACGCACATCTCAAGGCCGCGCTCCTTAAAAAAGTCACAGCCTCCCAATTTTTGCGCAACTGCCACCTCCTCGACCTCCCGGGCCTCAGTGACTCCACGCCGTCAGACTTGCTCTCACACATGCTTGCCCTGACCGACAAGAAACCGCCCGGCTCCCTCTTCCGCACGCTCTTTATCCGCCAACTACCTCCCAGCATCCGCCCGGCGGTTGTGGCGTCCAGCCTCATGGACCTTGAGGCCCTGGCCGATGAAGCCGATAATCTCCTGTCCGCCGGCTCCAACCACGCCGTCTCCCCTGACCTGGCCTCCGCAGCGTTGGCGCGCGCTCCACCCTCTATCGCGTGGCCACACAGCTCGGCCACGAGGCCCCCACGTCCCCCAAGCCCTCCGACCCAGGGCTACTGCTACTTCCATACCCGGTTTGGTGCACGGGCACGCCGCTGCAGCCACCCCTGCACGTTTCCAACCGCCCCCACATTGGCCTACACTATGGCCGTGGGGCAAGCAGGCGCGCTGCTGTACGTTACGGACAGCGCCTCCGGACGCCGTTTCCTATGCGACACGGGTGTGCAGCGCAGCATCATCCCCGCGTCCACCCTCGAGATCCAGTGAGGCGGCTGCGGCCCTGCGCTGGCTGTCGCCAATGGCACCGACATCCGGACGTACGGCACCCGCACCGTCACCATCGACCTCGCAGGCCGCCGCTACCACTGGGAGTTTATCACCGCCAAGGTGCTCTCCCCGCTCCTCGGTGCAGATTTCCTGTGCGCCCACGGCCTGTTGGTCAACAGGCCTCGGCGCCGCTTCGTGGACATGAACACCATGTCACCTATCCCGGGCGCTATGGCCCCCTCACAACCCGCCGAAATGGCGTGGCAGTGCCGCGCCCGCTCAACGGACGACTACTCAGCACTCCTGGCTGAGTTCCCAGCCCTCACCAACCCGACCTTCTCCGCAAAAGTTGCTAAGCACGGGGTAGAACACTTCATCCCCATCACAGGCACACCGGTGTATGCCCACGCCCGCAGGCTGGACCCAGCCAAGCTGGAGATCGCGCGGGCCGAGTTCGCCACAATGGAACCGCTCAGCATCATCCGCCGCTCCAACAGCCCCTGGGCCTCCCCACTCCACATCGTCACCAAACCCGATGGGGGATGGCGCCCCTGCGGGGACTACCGGCGCCTAAACGACGCCACCATGCCGGACTGGTACCCCATACCGCACATTCAAGACTTCTTGGCTAGACTGGCCGGCCGCTCAGTCTTCTCCAAAGTCGAACTGGTGCGCGGTTACCATCAGGTGCAAGTCCACCCCACGGACATTCCCAAAACGGCCATAATCACCCCTTTTGGGCTATTAGAGTTCCTCCGAATGCCCTTCGGCCTCAAAAACGTGGCCCAGGCCTTCCAGCGGCTCATGGACTCGGTCCTCCAGGACCTGAAGTTCCTCTTTGTCTACCTGGATGACATCCTGGTAGCTAGTTCCTCCAAGCAGGAACACATCGAGCACCTCCGCACCTTGTTCCAGCGGTCAGTGAGCACGGGCTCATCATCAGCCCAGCCAAGTGCCAATTCGGCCTCAGCAGGATCGAATTCCTCGGCCACCACATCACGCAGGACAGAGCCATTCCCCTGCCCGCCAAGGTGCAAGCCGTCCAGCAGTTCCCCCGGCCCACCACCATCAAAGGCCTCCAGGAGTTCTTGGGGATGATCAACTTTTACAACCGCTTCATTTCCGGAGCGGCCTCCCTCATGCGGCCCCTATACGAAGCCCTCCAGGGTAAGAAAGACAGAATGACGATCGAGTGGTCGGCGGACATGTTGACCGCTTTCGACTCGACCAAAAAGGCGCTCGCCGACACCACCATGCTCGCTCACCCACAGCCCAACGCCAGGGTGGCCCTCACCACGGACGCCTCCGACCACGCGGTCGGCGCCGTGTACGAACAGTGGGTCGACGGGGCCTGGCAACCGCTGGCCTTTTTCAGCCACCAACTGCGCCCCCCGGAGGCCAAATACAGCACCTTTGACCGCGAGCTCCTCGCACTGTACCTGGCAGTCCGCCATTTTAGATTTCTTCTGGAGGGCCGCCCCTTCACCGCGTTTGTCGACCACAAACCCCTGACATTCGCGATGGCAAAATCTGCGGACCCGTGGTCAGCCAGGCAACAACGCCAGCTCGCCGCGGTGTCCGAATTCACCACGAACATCCGGCACGTCTCCGGTCGAGACAACATGGTGGCCGACTGCCTATCCCGCCTCGCCATCCACGGCGCCCACCTGGCAGTGGACTATGCTCAACTGGCAGCGGAGCAACGCACCGACCCCGATCTGCTCTCCGCGCCCACAACCCTCCCAGGGCTGCGACTGACCAATGTCGCCTGCGGCCCGTCCGCCGTCACAGTCAAATGCGACACCTCCTTGGCGCAACTCCACCCCGTAGTCCCGGCGTCCTGGTGAAAACGGGTGTTCGACATCGTCCACGGCCTCTCACACCCCGGCACCCGCGCGTCCATTAGACTGGTGGCCAACCGATTTGTCTGGCGCGGCCTGCGCAAAGATGTGTGCGTCTGGTCCAGATCCTGCATAGCTTGCCAGCGTGCCAAAATCCACCAGCACATCAAAGCCCCACTCGAGGAGTTCACCGTGCCAGAAAGAAGGTTTGACCACGTCCACATCGACCTCGTCGGTCCCCTGCCGCCATCACAAGGTCACACGCACCTGCTGACAATCGTGGACCGTACCACCCGCTGGCCCGAGGCCATTCCACTGACGTCCACCACCACCGCCGACATCGCGAGGGCGTTCATCGGTACCTGGGTCGCTCGGTTCGGCGTCCCCTCCGACATGACCAGCGCCAGGGAGCCGGGTTCGAATCCGGCCTCGGGTGACTGTGCAAACTCCACACAGACATCCTCCCCGTGTTTGCGTGGGTTTCCTCCGGGTGCTCCGGTTTCCTCCCACAGTCCAAAGATGTGCGGGTTAGGTTGATTGGCTATGATAGATTGACCCTTAGCGTTAGGGGGATTAAATACGTGGGGTTACGGGGATAGGGTGGGATATGTGTTGGTGTAGGGGTTACGGGGATCGGGTGGGATATGTGTCAGTGCAGGCTCGATGGGCCGAAATGGCCTCTATCTGCATTGTGGGGTTTCTGTGATTCTGTGATGACGTCGGATAGAGGCCCGCAGTTCACCTCTGATCTGTGGGCTGCCATCGCCCGAAACCTCGGGGTGGCCGTTCACCACACCACGGCTTACCACCCCCAAGCCAACGGACTGTGCGAGCGATTCCACAGGTCCATGAAGGCGTCCCTCCGCGCCAGCCTCGAGGACGAGGCTTGGGTCGACCGCCTCCCGTGGGTGCTACTTGGCCTACGCTCCGCGGTCAAGGAAGACCTGCAAGCCTCGGCGGCGGAACTCGTGTACGGCCAGCCGCTGCGCGTACCTGGAGAGTTCCTGCCCACCGCCACGACCCCCTGGTCGGCTGACCAGCAATGCCGCGCTTTCGCCAACCGAGCACAACAGTTCGCTCCGGTACCCACCGGCCGCCACGGCGAACCAGCAACCCAGAGAAGGTCACAGACTTAGGTAGCAGTGGGGAAATTAAAAACCAGAGCGTGTCAGGAAGGGGCAGAAGGTATGGAGTAAAAGGTAAAGAAATAAAAAGGGCAAAAGCAGGAACTAAGTGTCACAAAACATCTTTGAAAGTTCTCTATCTGAATGCACGTAGCATTCATAACAAAATAGATGAGTTAATGGCATAAATAACTACATATGGGTATGATCTTGTGGCCATTACAGAAACATGGCTGCAGGGTGACAATGCCTGGGAATTAAACATACCAGGTTATTTAACGATCAGGAAGGACAGGCAGGAAGGAAGGGGAGGTGGGGTGGCTATGTTAATAAAGGAAGGAATCACTGCAATACAGAGAAATGATATTGAGTCAAAAGATTAGGATAATGAAACAGTTTGGGTGGAGGTAAGGAATAATAAGGGGAAAAAAACACGAGTGGGCGTAGTCTATAGGCCTCCGAACAGTGGCAACTCTGTTGGACGGAGTATCAATCAGGAAATAGTTGAGGCTTGTAATAAGGGAACATCTATAATTATGGGGGATTTCAACTATCATATTAATTGGACAAATCAAATTGGGCAGGGCAGCCTTGAGGATGAGTTCATTGAGTGTATTAGGGATGGGTTTCTTGAGCAGTATGTAACTGAACCGACCAGGGGACAAGCAACCTTAGATCTGGTCCTGTGTAATGAGACAGGATTAATTAAAAATGTCCTAGTAAAGGATCCCCTTGGAATGAGTGACCATAACATGGTTGAATTCCATATTCAATTAGAGGGTGAGAAGGTTGGATCTCAAACAAGCGTGCTAAGCTTGAATAAAGGAAACTATGAAGGTATGAGAGCGGAATTGAGTAGAGTGGATTGGGAAAATAGATTAAAGGGTAAGACGATACATGATCAGTGGTGTACATTTAAGGAGTTATTTTACAACTTCCCAAAAAAATATATTCCACTGAGAAGAAAAGGGTGTAAAAGAAAAGACAGCCATCCGTGGCTAAGTAAAGAAATTAAGGATAGTATTCGACTAAAAACAAGGGCATATAAGGTAGCCAAATCTAGTGGGAGGATAGAGGATTGGGAAAACTTTAAAAGACAGCAAAAAATAACAAAAAGATTGATTAAGAAAGGGAAGATAGATTATGAAAGTAAATTAGCAAAAAATATAAAAACAGATAGTAAGAGTTGTTATAGTTATATAAAAAGAAAAAGGGTGGCTAAAGTAAATGTTGGTCCCTTAGAGGATGAGACCGGGAAATTAATGGTGGGAAATATGGAGATGGCAAAAACACTGAATGAATATTTTACATCAGTCTTTACAGTAGAAGACACTAAGAATATCCCAACACTGGACAAACAGGGGGCTAAAGGAGGGGAGGAGCTAGACGCGATCAAAATCACTAAGGAAGTGGTACTCGGTAAAATAATGGGACTCAAGGCGGATAAATCACCTGGGCCTGATGGCTTACATCCTAGGGTCTTGAGGGAAGTGGCGGTAGGGATTGTGGATGCATTGGTAATAATTTTCCAAAACTCCCTGGACTCAGCAAAGGTCCCGGCAGACTGGAAAACTGCTAATGTAACACCCTTGTTTAAAAAGGGCAGTAGACAGAAGACTGGAAACTATAGACCGGTTAGCCTAACATCTGTGGTAGGTAAAATTTTGGAGTCCATTATTAAGGAGACAGTAACAGGACATTTGGATAATCATAATTTAATAAGACAAAGTCAGCATGTTTTTATGAAGGGGAAGTCATGTTTGACAAATTTGCTGGAGTTCTTTGAGGAAGTAACGTATAGGGTGGATAAAGGGGAACCAGTGGACGTAGTGTATTTAGACTTCCAAAAGGCATTTGACAAGGTGCCACACAAAAGATTATTGCTTAAGATAAAAAATCACGGGATTGGGGGTAATATTCTGGCATGGATAGAGGATTGGCTATCTAACAGAAGGCAGAGAGTTGGGATAAATGGTTCATTCTCAGACTGGCAATCAGTAACTAGTGGTGTTCCGCAGGGGTCAGTGCTGGGTCCCCAACTCTTTACAATCTATATTAACGATTTGGAGGAGGGGACCGAGTGTAACATATCAAAGTTTGCAGATGATACTAAGATGGGAGGGAAAGTAGTGAGTGAGGAGGACATAAAAAACCTGCAAGGGAACATAGACAGGCTAAGTAAGTGGGCAGAGATTTGGCAGATGGAATACAATACTGGAAAGTGTGAGGTTATGCACTTTGGCAGGAAAAATCGTAGAGCAAGTTATTATCTTAATGGCAAGAAACTGGAAAGTACTGAAGTACAAAGGGATCTGGGGGTCCTGGTGCACGAAACTCAAAAGGTTAGTATGCAGGTGCAGCAAGTGATTAAGAAGGCCAATGGAATGTTGGCTTTCATTGCTAGGGGGATAGAATATAAAAATAGGGAGGTATTGCTTCAGTTGTACAAGGTATTGGTGAGACCGCACCTGGAATACTGCGTACAGTTTTGGTGTCCATACTTAAGAAAGGACATATTTGCTCTCGAGTCAGTACAAAGAAGGTTCACTCGGTTAATCCCGGGGATGAGGGGATGGACATATGAGGAGAGGTTGAGTAGATTGGGACTCTACTCATTGGAGTTCAGAAGAATGAGAGGCGATCTTATTGAAACATATAAGATTGTGAAGGGGTTGGATCGGGTGGATGCGGGGAAGATGTTCCCGATGATGGGTGAAACTAGAACTAGGGGGCATAGTCTTAGAATAAGGGGCTGCTCTTTCAAAACTGAGATGAGGAGGAACTACTTCACTCAGAGGGTGGTAGGTCCACGGAATATGCTGCCCCAAAAAGCTGTAGAAGCTACATCATTACATAAATTTAAAACAGAAATAGACAGATTCCTAGAAGTCAAGGGAATTAAGGGTTCCGGGGAGCGGGCAGGAATTTGGACATGAGTCTAGGTTCGGATTGGTCATGGCACTGTGGGTAGCGGAGCGGGCCCAGGGGCCGTGTAGCCTGATCCTGCTCCTATTTTGTGTGTCTAATACTGTTAGATTCAGGAGATGGTTCTGTGATAGGGGATTGGCGGTTAGGATCAGATCAGCCATGATCTTATTGAATGGCGGAGCAGGCTCGAGGGGCCGATTGGCCTACTCCTGCTCCTATTTCTTATGTTCTTATGTACCACCTAGCCTGCACATGGCCAAATTTGTTTTCATGCGCCATGATGCCCACCGAGGACCTCTATGGCCCCCATACGACGGACCCTACAAGGTACTCCAGACGGGGAACAAGTTCTTCCTCCTCGAAGTGGGTGGCAGAACTGACAAGGTGTCGTTTGACCGGCTCAAGCTGGCGCACCTGGAGCCCGACGAACCCGTTCAAGTGGGCCAACCCCCACCGCGGGGCAGACTGCCTAAGAGCCCGACGCGTCCGACCGCCCCGCTCCCGACACCAACCGCCAAGAGCCGTTCCGGACGTGCTATCAAGCCGCCACACCGGTTCGTACACTCCCTACTAGCGGATTCTGGGGGAGCTGTGTGGCGTACCGATCACAGAAAGGACACAATCCGCTTTTCGGTCCGTAGACTATAAATCGGGCATCATGCCTTTAAGAAGGATCACACCTTTAAGAAACTCGATCTGCAACATAGTTAAGCCCAGAGCGGGGGAGGAGCAGTCGAAGCTGTGGACTGATGAAAGGCAGTCGGACTTGGTGTAGTCTCTGACGCCATTTTTGTGTTCAACATGCAGTCTCAACAATTAAACCTTTTCTGTTGAACCTCTCCGAGTTCAGTATTTTTTGCTAGGAGTACGTAGACTCCTACAGCGTAATCTTTCAGGATCCGGCCCAATTACCCCATTCTCCACAACGCAACCAAGAATACACAAACGTGTAGTATTGAAGGTACACTTGTTTTCGTTGTAGGTCAGGTTTAACCTCTTTGCAGTCTCTAGGAACTTCGTGAGATTTTGATCATGCTCCCGTTGGTCACGCCCACGGATAGTAACATTGTCCAGGTACGGGAATGTTGCTTCCAATGCGTATTCATCCACCATACAATCCATCTCCCGTTGGAAGATGGATACCCCATTCGTCACTCCAAAGGGCGCCCTAAGGAATTGGTACAGGCGCCCATTAGCTTCGAAGGCCGTATAAGGTCGGTCTTCTATTTTAATGGGGAGTTGATGGTAGGCAGACTTTAAATCAATGGTGGAGAACACGCGGTACTGAGCTATCTGGTTCACCATCTCAGAAATACGAGGCAAAGGATAGGCGTCTAATTGGGTATACAAGTTTATAGTCTGGCTATAATCGACCACAAGTCTTTTCTTCTCATTAGTTTTAACCACCACCACCTGGGCACACCACGGGCTATTACTGTGTTCGATGATTCCCTCCCGTTGAAGCCTTTCCACTTCCTCTTTTATAAATTTTTTATCTTCTGAACGATACCGTCGACTCTTAGTCGCTATAGGTCTACAATTAGGAGCAAGGTTCATGAACAAAGAAGGTGGACTTATTTTTAAAGTAGAAAGGCCGCAGACTGTGAGCGGAGGCTGGGATCCACCATACTTAAGGGTGACGCTCTCATGCTGACACTGGAAGTCCAAGCCTAAAATTAAGTTCACACACAACTGAGGTAATATGAGGAGTTTAAAGTCCTTATACTCCGTATCCTTAACGGTCAATGTGACTTTACAATGTCCAGTTACCTCCGAAGTAAGGGACATAGACGCCATCACGATTTCACTTCGAGTAGGATACACCTTCAATGAACAGGAGTTAACAAGGTTGGGGTGTATAAAACTTTCAGTACTGCCACAGTTTATCAAACACCCAGTAGGACGACCATTAATCTTGATGTCCATCATAGATTTCGACAAGGAACTCGGTATGGGCTGGTCAACCGTAACCGAGGCAACAGCAGAGAAAACATCGGGTACAGGATTACCCTTACACACTTTACTAAAATGTCCCCGTTTCTTACATTTAAAACAGGTAGCCTCTCTGGCTGGGCATCTTTGCCTGGGATGTTTAGATTGGCCACAAAAATAACACTTAGACCCATGGGGTACAGCCGCAACAATAGGATTAAGTGGAGGCTCCTTTGGTGATATGGATGCCTCCATACTCGGAGCACACGAGGCTGAAAGAGACGCATGGGCTGATGCATACACTTCTAAATTCTTCTGGGCTACCTCTAATGATCGAGCAGTAGCGACAACCGTTTTTAAAACTAACGAGTCATTCTCGAGAAATCTCTGTCTAATATAACTAGATCGGAGACCAGGTATGAAAGAATCACGGATGGCTTCTTCCTGATACACTATGGCAGAGACAGCCTTGTAGTTGCAATCCTTAGCCAAAGCCTTAAGGTCCTGCAGGAAATCGTCCAGAGATTCCTCGGGTAATTGCCTGCGAGTAGACAAAAGATACCTGGCGTATACTTCGTTGACCGACTTAAGGTACTGGGCTTTAAGGGCTGCCAGGGCCTCTTCATAAGTAGTAATATCTTCAATTATGAAGTAAGTTTGATGACTTACCAAGTTGGTTAAAAGACCCAACTTGTTAACCGTCGGATCAGTGAATGATGCGATGAAGTGTTCAAAACATCGAAGCCAATGCGTAAATTTCTTCGACGCATCTGCCGAATGGGGAGCGATATCCAAACGCTCTGGTTTCAATAATCGATCCATCTTCCAAAAGTTGTTACTTAATAAAATTGAAGTGCCGAACAATGGTCTGAATCCAAGAGGTTAAGGCTTAAAATTCAAGGCTTTTATTAAGTAAGAACAGAACATAATATTAACACAGGGCAACCATCATTCATCACCGACACAGCCCTTATGAGTAAAACCCAGCTCTTATAAGTAAGACTCCCACCAATCCAAAGGATCCAGAGGGGCACTCTTTTGGTTGAACCAAACATAAACAAATAGACTGTAACTAATAAAACTTTAAATAAACCTTAACAAGTCAAATTAAAATTTGGTTGTACAAATCAATTATGCACTCCAGTCCCCGCGGCGCCCACCGGTTGCGGAAATACTCGAGCGTGCCGGCGGACACCGGGTGCTCCATCTCCAGGGCCACCCGGGCGCGAACATGGCCGCGGAAGAGAGGCAGGCAATCCGGCTGGACGACCCCCTCGAGCGCCCGCTGCCTGGACCAATTGATGGCTTTTTTAGCCAGGCCCAGGAACAGACCCACGAGGAGGTCCTCCAACCTGCCCGCTCCCCTCCACACCGGGTGACCGTAGATCAAGAGCGTGGGACTGAAGTGCACCCAAAAATCGAGGAGCAGCCCCTTCAAGTAATGGAAGAGGGGCTGCAACCTCTCACACTCCGTATATATATGAAAAATGGACTCCTCCAGGCCGCAGAAAAAACAGGCGGCCTGGGAGTCCGTGAACCTATTTAAAAATATATTGCACGGGACTGCTCCGTGCAACACCCTCCAGGTCAAGTCCCCAATAGAACAAGGGAGGACTCCCGCATAGAGAGCCCTCCATTGGGGACCTCCGCCTCAAGGCAAGACGGCACACCAAGGCGTGTCCGGACGGCAGGCGAAGATGGCAAAGTGGAGAGTGTGCAGGAGCAGCCCGTACAGGAAACACCTCCGTGTGGAATGAAAAAGGCACGGAGGGTATTTCCTCGAGACGGCTCAAGTTGTGAGGCGCCGGTTCCCGAGGGGAGTTTCGGGGCCGGGCGCCGATGAGGAATTCCGTCCGAACGGGGGAAAGCTCGGACGGGATTGCCCCACGTGCTTGAGCCGCCTCGATACACCTTGTGGCACCGGGGCGCAGTGTCGCTTTCAACGATGGCTTTGACCGCGAGCTGGACGTTGGCCCAAGACATGCGCCGCACCAACTCCTCCGGCGCCATCCAGCCCGCTCCTCCACCATCGAGCAGGTCCCCGACTCTGGTCACCTTGCCAGGCACAGCCCTGCCCTCCGCCAGCCGCCTGAACCCGCGGTCGTGGAGGTGCGGATTCCTGAGCAGCGGCTCCCGAAGGACAGCCGCCATTCCTGATGGGGGAGAGCTCCGCCTGGAAGCGACGTAGTTCCAAACCCATAGCAGTTCCTGGTAAAAGACAGGCAGCTCCTGCAGGCTGGCATGCGTGCCGCCCACTTTCACAAACAGGAGCTGCATGTCGTAATTGAGGCCGTGCAGCTGGCGGAAAAAAGACGTCGCCAGCGCACACCATCTCGGAGGATTCTCGACGTACAGGTACCTCTGCAGCGTCTGAAGATGGAAAGTCGCAGCCTGGGTGCGAAGGCACACCAGCGCCTGACCGTCCTCCCTAAGCGGGAGACTCAGAACCACGGCAGAGACCCAGTGCTTCCTTTTGTCCCAGAAGAAGTCGATGAGCTTCTTCTGCATCTTGGCGACAAACGCAGGGGGAGGGATCAAAGTGACCAACCGGTACCACAACATGGCGGCCACCAGCTGGTTTATGACCAGCGCTTGACCCCTGTAGGACAACACTCGGAGCAGTCCTGTCCAGCGTCCTAAGCGAGTGGTGACTTTGGCCTCCAACTCTTGCCAGTTCGCCGGCCAGGCGTCCTCGGCAGGGCTAAGGTTCGGATCAGCCACAATCCTATTGAATGGCGCAGCAGGCCCGAGGGGCCGTAGGGTCTACTTCTGCTCCTACTTCTTATGTTCTTTTTCTCTTCACATATCTATACAAGCTTTTACAGTCAGTTTTTATGTTCCTTGCAAGCTTACTCTCATATTCTATTTTCCCCTTCTTAATTAATCCCTTTGTACTCCTTTGTTGAATCCTAAACTGCTCCCAATCCTCAGGTTTACTGCTTTTTCTGGCCAATTTATATGTCCTCTCCTTGGATCTTATGCTATCCCTAATTTCCCTTGTTAGCCACGGTTGAGTCACCTTTTTTGTTTTATTTTTATGCCAAACTGGGATGAACAAATTCTGTAGTTCATCCATGCGGTCTTTGAATGTTTGCCATTGCCTATCCACCGTCAACCCTTTGAGTGACATTCCCCAATCAATGCTACCCAACTCGTTCCTCAGACCATCGTAGTTTCCTTTATTTAAATTTAAGACCCTAGTCTCTGAGTCAACAATTTCATTCTCCATCTTAATTAAGAATTCGATCATATTATGATCACTCCGACCCAAGGGGCCTCGTACAACAAGATTGCTAATTAATCCTTTCTCGTTACATAATACGCAGTCTAAGATGGCCTGATCTCTGGTTGGTTCCTCGACATATTGGTCCAGGAAACCATCCCGTAAACATAAGAACATAAGAACATAAGAAATAGGAGCAGGAGTAGGCCATACGGCCCCTCGGGCCTGCTCCGCCATTCAATAGGATCATGGCTGATCTGAATCTAGACTCACGTCCACTTCCCTGCCCTCTCCCCGTAACCCCTAATTCCCTTATCTGCTAGGAAAATGTCTATCTCCATTTTAAATTTATTTAATGTTGCAGCTTCCACAGCTCTCTGGGGTAGCAAATTCCATAGATTTACTACCCTCTGAGTGAAGAAGTTTCTCCTCATCTCAGTTTTGAAAGGGCAGCCCCTTATTCTAAGATTATGCCCCCTAGTTCTAGTCTCACCCATCAGTGGAAACATCCTCACCGTATCCACCCGATCAAGCCCCCTCACAATCTTATATGTTTCGATAAGATCGCCTCTCATTCTTCTGAACTCCAATGAGTAGAGTCCCAACCTACTCAACCTTTCCTCATACGTCAGCCCCCTCATCTCTGGAATCAACCGAGTGAACCTTCTCTGAACCGCCTCGAGAGCAAGTATATCTTTTCTTAAATATGGAAACCAAAACTGCATGCAGTATTCCAGCTGTGGCCTCACCAATACCCTGTACAACTGCAGCAAGACTTCCCTGCTTTTATACTCCATCCCCCTTGCAATAAAAGCCACGATTCCATTGGCCTTCCTGATCACCTGCTGCACCTGCATACTAACCTTTTGTGTTTCATGCACCAGGACCCCCAGATCCCTTTGTACTGTAGCACTTTGCAGTTTCTCTCCATTTAGATAATAACTTGCTCTTTGATTTTTCCTGCCAAAGTGCATAACCTCACACTTTCCAACATTATATTCCATCTGCCAAATCTCTGCCCACTCACTTAGCCTGTCTATGTCCTTTTGCAGGTTTTTTATGTCCTCCTCACTCACTGCTTTCCCTCCCATCTTTGTATCGTCGGCAAACTTGGATATGTTGCACTCGGTCCCTTCCTCCAAATCGTTAATATAGATTGTAAAGAGTTGGGGTCCCAGCACTGACCCCTGCAGAACACCACTAGTTACTGATTGCCAGCCCGAGAACGAACCATTTATCCCAACTCTCTGTTTTCTGTTAGATAGCCAATCTTCCACCCATGCCAGCATATTACCCCCAATCCTGTAATTTTTTATCTTGATCAGTAATCTTTTGTGTGGCACCTTGTCAAATGCCTTTTGGAAGTCCAAATGCACTACATCCACTGGTTCCCCTTTATCCACCCTGTATGTTACATCCTCAAAGAATTCGAGCAAATTTGTCAAACATGACTTCCCCTTCGTAAAACCATGCTGACTCTGTCCTATTAAATTATGTTTATCCAAATGCTCTGTTACTGTTTCCTTAATAATGGACTCCAACATTTTGCCAACCACAGATGTTAGGCTAACTGGTCTATAGTTTCCAGCTTTTTGTCTACTTCCCTTCTTAAATAAGGGTGTTACATTAGCAGTTTTCCAATCTGCCGGGACCTTTCCTGAGTCCAGGGAGTTCTGGAAAATGATCACCAATGCATCCACAATCCCTACCGCCACTTATCTCAAGACCCTAGGATGTAGGCCATCAGGTCCGGGGGATTTATCCGCCTTAAGTCCCATTATTTTACTGAGTACCATCTCCTTAGTGATTTTAATCGTGTTTAGCTCCTCCGCCCGCCCCCCCCCCCCCCCCATTGTCCCCTGTTTGTCCAGCGTTGGGATATTTTTAGTGTCCTCTACTGTAAAGACTGATACAAAATATTTGTTCAGCATCTTTGCCATCTCCATGTTACCCACCACTACTTTCCCGGTCCCATCCTCTAAGGGACCAACGTTCACTTTAGCCACCCTTTTTCTTTTTATATAGCTGTAGAAACTCTTGCTATCTGTCTTTATATTTTTTGCTAGTTTACTTTCATAATCTATCTTCCCTTTCTTAATTAATCTTTTAGTTATTGTTTGCTGGCTTTTAAATGTTTCCCAATCTTCTATCCTCCCACTAGATTTGGCTAATTTATATGCCCTTGTTTTCAGTCGGATACTATCCTTTATTACTTTACTAAGCCACGGATGGCTGTCTTTTCTTTTACTCCCCTTTTTTCTCAGTGGAATATATTTATCTTGAAAGATGTGAAATAGCTCCTTGAATGTAGACCACTGCTCTTGTACCGTCTTACACTTTAATCTGTTTTCCCAGTCCACTTTAGTCAATTCTACTCTCATACCTTCATAGTCTCCTTTATTTAAGCTTAGTACGCTGGTTTGAGATCCAACTCTCTCACCCTCAAACTGAATTTGGAATTCAACCATATTATGGTCACTCATTCCAAGGGGATCCTTTACTAGGACATTTTTTATTAATCCTGTCTCATTACACAGGACCACATCTAAGATTGCCTGCCCCCTGGTTGGTTCAGTTACATACTGCTCAGGGAACCCGTCCCTAATACACTCTATGAACTCTTCCTCAATGCTGCCCTGCCCAATTTGATTAGTCCAGTCAATATGAAAGTTAAAATCCCCCATGATTATAGCTGTTCCCTTATTACAAGCCCCAACTATTTCCTGATTTATCCTCTGACCAACGGAGTTGCAACTGTTAGGAGGCCTATAGACTACGCCCACAAGTGACTTTTTCCCCTTATTATTCCTTATCTCCACCCAAACTGTTTCACTATCCTGATCCTTTGACCCAATATCATTTCTGACTATTGCAGTGATTCCATCCTTGATTAACATAGCAACCCCACCTCCCTTTCCTTCCTGTCTGTCCTTCCTAATTGTCAAATACCCTTGTATGTTTAGTTCCCAGTCATGATTATCTTGCAGCCATGTTTCCGTAATGGCCACCAGATCATACCCATGTGTAGTTATTTGCACCGTCAACTCGTCAATTTTGTTATGAATGCTGCGTGCATTCAGATAAAGAACTTTCAAATATGTTTTCTGACAATTTATTCCTGCTTTTACCCCTTTTACTACTTTACCTTTATCATTATTCATTCTGTCCCTTCCTGACACGCTCTGGTTTTTAATTCCCCCACTGCTACCTTGCTCTATTGCCTTCTCCACTGTCATTTTTATTTTTCGCTCTCTTATAACCTCCCCCCCACTAATTAGTTTAAAGCCCTCTCTACAGCCCTAGTTACATGATTCGCCAGGATTCTAGTCCCAGCACTGGACAAGTGAAGTCCGTCCCAATGGAACAGCTCCCTCCTGTCCCAGTACTGATGCCAGTGTCCCAGGAAGCAAAACCCATTTCTCCCATACCAGTCTTTGAGCCACTCATTTAACTCTCTAATTTTATTTACCCTAGCCAAATTTGCACGTGGCTCAGGTAGTAATCCAGAGATTATTACCCTTGTGGTTCTGCTTTTTAATTTGGCCCCAAGCTGCTCAAACTCCCTCAGCAGAACCTCCTTCCTTGTCCTATCTATGTCGTTGGTACCAACATGGACCACGACAACTGGATCCTCCCCCTCCCACTCCAAGTTTCTCTCCAGCCCAGAGGAGATGTCCTTAACCCTGGCACCGGGCAGGCAACACAGCCATCGGGACTCTCGCTCTCAGCTGCAAAGAACTCTATCTATCCCCCTAACGATACTATCCCCTACCACTACAACATTTCTTTTAACTCCCCCCATTTGAATGGCCCCCCGCTCCACGGTGCTGTGGCCAGGTTGCTCATCCTCCCCGCAGTCCCTGTTCCCATCCCCACAGGGAGTAAGAGCCTCAAACCTGTTGGACAAGAGCAAGGGCTGCGGCTCCTCCAACACTACCTCCTGGATCCCCGTACCTGCCTCACTTCTAGTCACACCATCCTGACCCTGGCCACGGACTACATCTGAATTAATTAATCTAATTGGTGTGACTACCTCCTGATACACAGAGTCCAGGTAACTCTCCCCCTCCCTGATGTGTCTCAGTGTTTGAAGCTCGGACTCCAGCTCTTCAACACGGAGCCGGAATTCCTCGAGCAGCCAACACTTACTGCAAATGTGATCACCGTGAGCATCAATGGTGTTCACCAGCTCCCACATATTGCAGCAGTAACACAACATCTGATCTCCCATTCTATGTAATTAATTAAATTTATTAATATTATTTTTAAATACCCTCTGCCCCGATTCTAGATGATGAATATCGCACCTTAGAAACTATAAACCACAGAGTTTAAGCTTAAAAAAGAGAGAAATACTTACCAACCAATCACTTACCCGCTTTCTGGTGACGTCACACTTGGATTCATTTTTACCTCTTTCCTTCACTCCGAGTTCCGAGTTCGGAGACTGGTAAACCTTACTTGGTCTCTGGGGCCTTTTATAGCCCCGCTCTGCCGCTCGAGATTCCCCCCGACACTGTGAGGCCTTACCTGGTCTCTGGGGCCTTTTATAGCCCCGCTCTGCCGCTCGAGATTCCCGCCGATGCTGTGAGGCCTTACCTGGTCTCTGGAGCCTTTTATAGCCCCGCTCTGCCGCTCGAGATTCCCGCCGACACTGTGAGGCCTTACCTGGTCTCTGGGGCATTTTATAGCCCCGCTCTGCCGCTCGAGATTCCCGCCGACGCTGTGAGGCCTTACCTGGTCTCTGGGGCCTTTTATAGCCCCGCTCTGCCGCTCGAGATTCCCGCTGACGCTGTGAGGCCTTACCTGGTCTCTGGGGCCTTTTATAGCCCCGCTCTGCCGCTCGAGTTTCCCGCCGACGCTCTGAGGCCTTACCTGGTCTCTGGGGCCTTTTATAGCCCCGCTCTGCCACTCGAGATTCCCGCCAACGCTCTGATATACACTGGTCCTGGAGATGGACTGGGGAGAAAGGTCAGAGAGAGTCCCATTGACTCAGATACACACTGGTCCTGGAGATGGACTGGGGAGAAAGGTCAGAGAGAGTCCCATTGACTCAGATACACACTGGTCCTGGAGATGGACGGGTGAGAAAGGTCAGAGAGAGTCCCAGTGACTCAGATACACACTGGTCCTGGAGATGGACTGGGGAGAAAGGTCAGAGAGAGTCTCATTGACTCAGATACACACTGGTCCTGGAGATGGACTGGGGAGAAAGGTCAGAGAGAGTCCCATTGACTCAGATACACACTGGTCCTGGAGATAGACTGGGGAGAAAGGTCAGAGAGCGTCCCATTGACTCAGATACACATTGGTCCTGGAGATAGACTGGGGAGAAAGGTCAGAGAGAGTCCCATTGACTCAGATACACACTGGTCCTGGAGATGGACTGGGGAGAAAGGTCAGAGAGAGTCCCATTGACTCAGATACACACTGGTCCTGGAGATGGACTGGGGAGAAAGGTCAGAGAGTCCCATTGACTCAGATACACACTGGTCCTGGAGATAGACTGGGGAGAAAGGTCAGAGAGTCCCATTGACTCAGATACACACTGGTCCTGGAGATAGACTGGGGAGAAAGGTCAGAGAGTCCCATTGACTCAGATACACACTGGTCCTGGAGATAGACTGGGGAGAAAGGTCAGAGAGAGTCCCATTGACTCAGATACACACTGGTCCTGGAGATGGACTGGGGAGAAAGGTCAGAGAGAGTCCCATTGACTCAGATACACACTGGTCCTGGAGATGGACTGGGGAGAAAGGTCAGAGAGAGTCCCATTGACTCGGATACACACTGGTCATGGAGATGGACTGGGGAGAAAGGTCAGAGAGAGTCCCATTGACTCAGGTACACACTGGTCCTGGAGATGGACTGGGGAGAAAGGTCAGAGAGAGTCCCATTGACTCAGAGACACACTGGTCCTGGAAATGGACTGGGGAGAAAGGTCAGAGAGTCCCATTGACTCAGATACACACTGGTCCTGGAGATGGACTGGGGAGAAAGGTCAGAGAGTCCCATTGACTCAGATACACACTGGTCCTGGAGATGGACTGGGGAGAAAGGTCAGAGAGAGTCCCATTGACTCAGATACACACTGGTCCTGGAGATGGACTGGGGAGAAAGGTCAGAGAGTCCCATTGACTCAGATACACACTGGTCCTGGAGATAGAGTGGGGAGAAAGGTCAGAGAGAGTCCCATTGACTCAGATACACACTGGTCCTGGAGATAGACTGGGGAGAAAGGTCAGAGAGAGTCCCATTGACTCAGATACACACTGGTCCTGGAGATGGACTGGGGAGAAAGGTCAGAGAGAGTCCCATTGACTCCGATACACACTGGTCCTGGAGATGGACTGGAGAGAAAGGTCAGAGAGAGTCCCATTGACTCAGATACACACTGGTCCTGGAGATGGACTGGGGAGAAAGGTCAGAGAGAGTCCCATTGACTCCGATACACACTGGTCCTGGAGATGGACTGGGGAGAAAGGTCAGAGAGAGTCCCATTGACTCCGATACACACTGGTCCTGGAGATGGACTGGAGAGAAAGGTCAGAGAGAGTCCCATTGACTCAGATACACACTGGTCCTGGAGATGGACTGGGGAGAAAGGTCAGAGAGAGTCCCATTGACTCAGATACACACTGGTCCTGGAGATGGACTGGGGAGAAAGGTCAGAGAGTCCCATTGACTCAGATACACACTGGTCCTGGAGATGGACTGGGGAGAAAGGTCAGAGAGAGTCCCATTGACTCAGATACACACTGGTCCTGGAGATGGACTGGGGAGAAAGGTCAGAGAGAGTCCCATTGACTCAGATACACACTGGTCCTGGAGATGGACTGGGGAGAAAGGTCAGAGAGAATCCCATTGACTCCGATACACACTGGTCCTGGAGATGGACCGGGGAGAAAGATCAGAGATTTCCATTGACTCAGATACTCACTGGCCCTGGAGATGGACTGGGGAGAAAGGTCAGAGAGTCACATTGACTCAGATACTCACTGGTCCTGGAGATGGACTGGGGAGAAAGGTCAGAGAGAGTCCCATTGACTCAGATACACACTGGTCCTGGAGATGGACTGGGGAGAAAGGTCAGAGAGAGTCCCATTGACTCAGATACACACTGGTCCTGGAGATGGACTGGGGAGAAAGGTCAGAGAGAGTCCCATTGACTCAGATACTCACTGGTCCTGGAGATGGACTGGGGAGAAAGGTCAGAGAGAGTCCCATTGACTCAGATACACACTGGTCCTGGAGATGGACTGGGGAGAAAGGTCAGAGAGAGTCCCATTGACTCAGATACACACTGGTCCTGGAGATGGACTGGGGAGAAAGGTCAGAGAGTCCCATTGACTCAGGTACACACTGGTCCTGGAGATGGACTGGGGAGAAAGGTCAGAGAGAGTCCCATTGACTCAGATACACACTGGTCCTGGAGATAGACTGGGGAGAAAGGTCAGAGAGAGTCCCATTGACTCAGATACACACTGGTCCTGGAGATGGACTGGGGAGAAAGGTCAGAGAGAGTCCCATTGACTCAGATACACACTGGTCCTGGAGATGGACTGGGGAGAAAGGTCAGAGAGAGTCCCATTGACTCAGATACACACTGGTCCTGGAGATAGACTGGGGAGAAAGGTCAGAGAGAGTCCCATTGACTCAGATACACACTGGTCCTGGAGATAGACTGGGGAGAATGGTCAGAGAGAGTCCCATTGACTCAGATACTCACTGGTCCTGGAGATGGACTGGGGAGAAAGGTCAGAGAGAGTCCCATTGACTCAGATACACACTGGTCCTGGAGATGGACTGGGGAGAAAGGTCAGAGAGAGTCCCATTGACTCAGATACACACTGGTCCTGGAGATGGACTGGGGAGAAAGGTCAGAGAGAGTCCCATTGACTCAGATGATGTCCCCACACTATTACTGCAGATTTGGTTTCCCCAATCTATACATAGCTTAAAATCCCCCATGATTAATATATTACCCTTGCTACATGCACCTCTAGTTCCCTGAATTATACGCCGCCCTACATTACAACTACAGTTGGGGGCCTTTTAACATCTCCAACCAATGTTTTCTGCCCCTTGCTGTATTTTGGCTCCACCCAAACTGATTTATTTACTTTATTTTTGGAGCTAAGATCATTTCTCCCTCCTGTCTTTATCCCATCCTTTATCGATATGAGACCAGAACTGTGCCCGGTACTCTGGTGTTGTCTCACCAAAGCCCTGTCCAATTGTAGCAAGACTTCCTCACTGTTGTATTCCAACCCCTTGTAATAAAGGCCAACATGCCATCCGCCTGCCCAATTGCTCGCGATACCTGCATGCTAACTTTGTTTCCTGTACGAGAACACCTAAATCTCTCTGAACACCAACATTTAATAATTTTTCACCATTTAAAAAAGGTTCTGTTTTTCTGTTCTTCCTACTAAAGTGAATACGCACACATTTCCCCACATTATGTTCCATCTGTCACCTTACTGCCCGCACACTTAGACTGCCCATATCCCTTTGCAGGCTCTGTGTCCCCATAGCTTACTGTCCCACCTAGCTTTGTATCAGCAGCAAACTTGGATACATTACACTCGGTCCCTTCATCTAAGTCAGTAATATAGATTGTAAATAGCAGAGGCCCCAGCACTGATCCTTGTGGCACCCCACTAGCCTGCCAAGCTGAAAATGTCCTGTTTATCCCTACTCTCTGTTTTCTGTCAGTTAACCAATCCTCTATTAATGCTGATAGTCATAACGGCACAGAAGGAGGCCATTCGGCCCATCCAGTCCGTGCCGGCTCTCTGTAGAGCAATCCAGTCAGTCCCATTCTCCCGCTCTATCCCCGTAGCCCTGCAAGTTAATTTCCCTCAAGTGCCTATCCAGTCTCCCCTTGAAAACATCGAGTGACTCCGCTTCCACCACTTCCGTCGGCAGCGAGTTCCAGGTCCTCACCACTCGCTGCGTAAAAAGGTTTTTACTCACATTCGCCCCCTGTACCTCTTGCCCAAAACCTTAAATCTGTGTCCCCTAGTCCTCGTACCATCCATTAGTGGGAACAGCCTTTCCCCGTCTAGCCTATCCAAACCCGTCATAATCTTGTACACCGCTATCAAATCACCCCTCAACTTCCTTTGCTCTAATGAAAACAAATCCAGCTTCTCCAACCTGTCCTTGTAGCTAATATATTACCCTCAACCCCATGAGTCCTTATCTTGCATAGCAGCCTTTTATGTGGCACCTTATCAAATGCCTTTTAGAAACATAGAAGATAGGAGCAGGAGTAGGCCATTCGGCCCCTCGAGCCTGCTCCGCCATTCAATGAGATCATGGCTGATCATCCAAATTCAGTACCCTGTCCCTGCCTTCTCCCCATATCCCTTGATCCCTTTAGCCTTAAGAAATATATCCAACTCCTTCTTGAATATATTTAATGAATTGGCCTCTACTGCCTTCTGTGGTAGAGAATTCCACAGGTTCACCACTCTCGGTGAAGAAATTCCTCCTCACCTCTGTCCTAAATGGCTTACCCCTTATCCTTAGACTGTGACCCCTGGTTCTGGACTCCCCCGACCATCGGGAACATCCTTCCTGCATCTAGTCTGTCTAATCCTGTTAGAATTTTATAAGTTTCAATGAGATCCCCTCTCATTCTTCTAAACTCCAGCGAGTATAAGCCCAATCGACCCAATCTCTCCTCATACGTCATTCCTGCCATCCCAGGTATCAGTCTGGTGAATCTTCGCTGCTCTCTCTCCATGGCAAGAACATCCTTCCTCAGATAAGGTGACCAGAACTGCACACGATACGGTTTGGTCTCACCCAAGGCCCTGTACAACTGCAGCAGGACATCCTTGTTCTTGTACTCAAACCCTCTCGCTACGAAGGCCAACATACCATTTGCCTTCTTAACCGTCTGCTGCACCTGCATGCGACTGGTGCACAAGGACACCCAGGTCTCGTTGCACTTCCCCTTCTCCCAATCTATTGCCATTCAGATAATCTGCTTTCCTGTTTTTGCCACCAAAGTGGATAACCTCACATTTATCCACATTATACTGCATCTGCCATGCTTCTGCCCAATCGCCCAAACTGTCCAAATCATACTGGAGTTTCTTGGCATCCTCCTCACAGCACACACGCCCACCCAGCTTTGTGTCATCTGCAAACTTGGAGATATTATATCTAGTTCCCACGTCTAGATCATTTATGCTGGGGGGGCCCGGCGTTGCCAGGGCAATTTTGGGGCGCGCGGTTTACGGCTGAACACTGCCGCTACCCCGCTCTGTGTCACACTTTCCCTCCAGGACCCCCCCCCCCCCGCCAACTAGTTGCATCCTCAAAAAACACTAATAAATTGGTTAAGCATGATTTCTCTTTCATAAAACCATGTTGACTCCGCCTGATCATATGATTTTCTAAGTGCCCTCTTACCCCTCCCTTAATAATGGATTCCAGCATTTTCCTGACGCCAGGCTCACTGGCCTGTAGTTCCCTGCTTTCTCTCTTCCCCCTTTCTAGAATAGCGGGGTTACTTTTTCTACCTTCTAATCCGCTGGGACTGTTCCAGAATCTAGGGGATTTTGGAAGATCACGACCAATGCATCCACTCTCTCTTCAGCCACCTCTTGTAGAACCCTAGGATGTCGGCCGTCAGGTCCTGGGGATTTGTCGGATTTTAGTCCCATTAGTTTCTCAAGTACTTTTTTTCTCGAAGGAACTTAAAGTAATTGATGTCAGTCCTTTCATTAGTCCCTTGGTTCCCTGCTATTTTTGGTGTGTTATTTGTGTTTTCTACTGTGAAGACAGATACAAAATATTTGTTTAAAATCTGCCATTTCCTCATTTCCCATTATAATTTCTCCTGTCTCAGCCTCTAAGGGACCAATGCTTACTTTTGCTACTCTTCATGTTTACTTACTTTCAGAAGTTCCTACAATTTTTAAATGTTTCTTGCTGGTATACTCATTCGATTTTCTACCTTTTTATCAATTTTTGGTCATAGTTTGCTGGTTAACAGAATTAAACTTCCCAATGCAATTTCACATGCTAAAGTTCTGCTTCTGTAAATAGCATTCAAGTACATTTATCATTTATTATATGCTTAGGAACAGTTAGAGGTTGATACCATAGAAACTTGGGACCAGACAGCACAGAATGAGGCCATTGGGCACAGCGGGCCTGTACCGGCTCTTTGAAAGAGCAGACCAATGTGCCCCCCTCCCCTGCTCTGTGCCCAGAGCACTGCTAATGTTCTCCCCTTCGTGTGTTTCACTAATTCGGGTTTAAAAGTTACTATTGCCTCTGCTCCCATCACTCATTCAGACATTGCATTCCAGGTCATCATAACACGATGCCTAAAAACAATCTCCTCATCTCACTTCTGGCTCTTTTGTCAATTACATTAAATCCGTCTCCTCTGTTTACCGACCCTTCTGTCAGTGGGTACAGTTGCTCCTTATTTACTCTATGGAAACACCTTCATGATTTTGAACACCTCTATTAAATCTCCCAATTAACATTTTCTGCTCTAAAGAGAACCTACGAGGAATTGGCAGCAGCAGCGAGGAGGCATAAATACAGCGGGAGGCCGAGGACAGGAAGGACCTGCGAGGAGTTGGCAGCAGCGAGGAGGCATAAATACAGCGGGAGACCGAGGACAGCGCAGACCTGCGAGGAGTCGGCAGCAGCAGCGAGGAGGCATAAATGCAGCGGGAGGCCGAGAACAGCGCGGACATGCGAGGAGTCGGCAGCAGCAGCGAGGAGGCATAAATACAGCGGGAGGCCGAGGACAGGAAGGACCTGCAAGGAGTCGGCAGCAGCGAGGAGACATAAATACAGTGCAGATCTGCGAGGAGTCGGCAGCAGCAGCGAGGAGGCCGATACAAGTCCGGCGAATTCCAAAAGTGCAGCAAAATCAAGGAGAGACGTCACAGGGCTGCAGGAAAGAGTCAGAGTGGGAGCAGTCAAACGACAACTGCGAAACCGCTAATGACGTCACAACCAGGGAAGGAGCTGATTGCTAAGTAGGACCTGGTAAGTATTTCTACAGTCCAGTCGTTAAAGTAAAAGTAAGGTCTCTAGTTTAGAGTAAGTAGTGTTTAAAGTGAAGTAAGGTACTTTGTGAGTTTAATATTCTTTAATTTAAAGGAAGTAAAGGGAGTAAATTAAGGGTAGGACATGGCAGGGCAGCTCGGCAGCATGGAGTGCTCCTCCTCTGCTATGTGGGAAGTCAGGGACACTTTCGGTGTCCAGGGCGAACACGTATGCAGGATGTGGCTGCAGCTACTCGAAATCCGCATTTCGGAGCTGGAGCTGCAGCTGCGGTCACTGTGGAGCATCCGCGAAGCTGAGATCTTCATGGCTGGCACGTTTAACAAGGTCGTCGCACAGCAGGTAAACAGTGCACAGGCAAACAGGAAATGGGTGACCGCCAGACAGAGTAAAAGAACTAGGAAGTTAGTGCAGGAGTCCACTGGGTCCGTCTCCCTCTCCAACAGATTTTCCGTTTTGGATACTGCTGGGGGAGATGGTTTCTGAGGGGAATGCAGCAAGAGCCCAGTCCGTGGCACTACGAGTGGCTCAGCTGCACAGGAGGGGAGGAAAAAGAGTGGGAGAGCAATAGTGATAGGGGATTCTATCGTAAGGGGAACAGATAGACATTTCTGTGGCCGCAGACGTGACTCCAGGATGGTATGTTGCCTCCCTGGTGCTAGAGTCAAGGTTGTCACTGAACAGCTGCAGGGCATTCTGAAGGGGGAGGGCGAACAGTCAGAGGTCGTGGTTCACATTGGTGCCAACAACATGGGTAGAAAGCGGGATGAGGTCCTGCAACAAGAATTTAGGGAGCTAGGTAGCAGATTAAAGAGCAGGACCTCAAAGGTTGTAATCTCTGGATTACTCCCGGTGCCATGTGCTAGTGAGTATAGAAGTAGGAGGATAGAGCAGATGAATGAGTGGCTAAAGAGTTGGTGCAGGAGGGAGGGCTTTAGTTTCCTGGATCACTGGATCTGCTTCTGGGGAAGGTGGGACCTGTACAAGTCGGATGGGATGCACCTGAACCAGAACGGGACCAACATCCATGCGGGGAGGTTTCCTAGTACTGTTGGGGTGTGTTTAAACTAACTTGGCAGGGGGATGGGATACAGAGTGGAGCTATAGCAGGGGATGATGCACAGCCAAATAGAGGAAAAAACAGGTCAGCCTGAAAGGCAGAGCAAATATGTAATGGCACAAGGGAGTAGGGCAAGGCTGGATGGCATTTATTTTAATGCAAGGAGTCTTGCGAGTAAGGCAGATGAATTGAAGGTGTTAATGAACATTGGGAATACGATATTGTTGCTATCACAGACATGGTTGAGAAAGGGGCAGGACTGGCAGCTCAATATTCCAGGGTATAGAATCTTCAGGCGAGGCAGAGCGGGGTGTAAAAGAGGAGGGGGTGTCGCAATATTAATCAAGGAGTCAATTACAGCTGTAAGGAGGGATGATATCTCAGCAAGTTCCTCTAAGGAGGCCATATGGGTAGAACTTAAAAACAAAAAGGGGGCAAGCACTTTGGGAGTGTACTATAGGCCCCCAAACAGTCAGGGGAAGATGGATGAAGGAACTGATATGTAGGCAAATCTCAAGTGCAGTAATAATAGTGGATTTCAACTTCACCAATATTAACTGGGATAGTCAGTGTGTGAAAGGCTTAGAGGGTGTGGAATTCTTAAAGTGCATCCAGGAGAGCTTTTTGAGCCAGCATGTAGAAAGTCCTACAAGAGAGGGGGTGGTACTGGATCTAATTCTGGAGAATGTAGCTGGGCAAGTGGTAGAAGTGTCAGTGGGAGAGCATTTTGGTGACCGTGATCATAATTCGGTGAGATTTAAGGTAGTCATTGAAAAGGACAAAGATGGACCGGAAATAAATGTTCTAAATTGGGGAAGGCCGATTTTAATATGATGAGGCAGGATCTGGCCAAAGTGGACTGGGATCAGCTACTTTAGGAAAATCCACATCAGAGCAGTGGGAGTCTTTCAGAAAGGAAATAGTGAGTACAACGCCAATATGTTCCTGTAAAGATCAAGGGTGTGACCAACAAGCCAAGGGAACCCTGGATGTCAAGGGATATACAAGAATGGATTCGGGGAAAAAAAGGGATGCTTTTGGCAGATACAATGGACTAAGTAGTGGAAGCCCTAGAGGAGTATAGAAAGTGCAGGGGATACTTAAAAAAGAAATTAGGAGAGCGAAGAGGGGGCATGAAAAAACACTGGCGGGCAAAATAAAAGAAAATCCCAAGGTGTTTTATAAGTATATTAAGGGCAAGAGGATAACTAGGGAAAGAGTAGGGCCCATTAGGGACCTATGTGGCAATCTGTATGTAGAGCCTGAATATGCAGGTGAGGTTTTAAATGAATATTTTGTATCTGTTCACTATGGAGAAGGACGATGTAGGCATAGAAATCGGGCAGGGGGATTGTGATATACTTCAACAAATTAGTATTGAGAGGGAGGAGGTACTAGCAGGTTTAGCGGGCTTAAAAGTGGATACAGGCCCAGGCGAGATGTATCGCAGGCTGCTTTGTGTGAGGCAAGGGAGGAGATTGCAGGGGCTCTGACACAAATTTTCAGAACCTCTCTAGCCACAGGGGATGTGCCAGAGGACTGGAGGACAGTCAATGTAGTACCATTGTTCAAGAAGGGTAGTAGGGATTGTTAGATCCGTGATTCTGAGAGTATGATGTTTTTCAATAACCACACGGATGCTGTAACTGAACAATAAACAGGTATTTACTGGAGGAGGGTAGTCTCAAGACTGGGGGTACAGAGGCATGCGCAAGGCTTATATACAGGTGTGGTCACTGCCGGTACTACAGTATACAGGAGCTGTAAAAGTAGTTCTGTCTTAAAGGTACATACACTACAATTCCTCCCCTTTTAGATTAGTAGTACCCCTAATATTCAAATAACAATTAACACTAACATGTACATTAAACAACAATAGTCCATTTATAGATTCAGTCTTTGGGGCGGCTTCCTGACCCTTTCGGGATAGCGCCTTTCCTGAGGTTCTCGTTCTTGGTGCAGAGGCGATTCTGGCCCCTTTTCATCGGGTAGTTCATCGGTTTCCACTGCTACTGGTTGAGGTAGATGCTACCAGTATGTCGGGTTCATCCCCAGGTACTCGAGACATGGGGTTGACTCGTTCCTGTGACGCTAAGATCTGATCGACGTGGCGTCTCACAATGTTCTCCCCGACATCCACTGTGTACATTAATGGCCCCTGCCTTGTGCATATCGTTCCGGATTGCCATTTCTCTATTTTAATCGTTGCTGTTATGCCTTTTAGTGTTCCGAGTCCCTCCTGGAACACTTCTTTTGCGTCAGTTAGCATTTTTGACAGTCGTCCAGGTGTGACGTCGTCATCCTTTTTGGCCTCAACCTTCAGTGCCTGTATGGAATGCCAATCTAATTGTATCTCCCAGATCCATTCACGTCCTAGCAGTGGTGGTCCTCCATCTGGCAATACATATATATCCATTTTAGGTATTTCCTGGCCTTTATATATCACTTTCACCCTTATTTTTCCTTTGGGGTAGACTTTTTGCCTCGTGTACGTCTTCAAGACAATCTCTGTAGCTTTCAAGGGTATATGTGAAAATAGCCGCTTGTAGTCCTTTTGGTTTATGACTGTTAGGGCTGATCCTGTGTCCAATTCCATTTTCACTTGGACACCGTCTATCTTGAGTGTAACCCAGATAGTCTGGTGATCCTCCATTTTGGTTACCTTATGTAGTTTCAGACAACCCAGCTCCTTGCTTCCGGAGTCTGTGTCACTTTTCTGTTCGTCTGAACTACTGTCCATCACCTGGTGTACCTTTTTGTACTTCTCCTGTGGAGATTTCTTACTGTTGGTTTTCTTCCCAGACCTGCAGACTCTTGCTATGTGTCCTGCTTTTCCACACTGTCTGCACACTTGGTCCTTGAACCAACAATCCTTCTGGTCATGTGTTGTTCTGCCGCAGCGATAGCACTTCCCTGTTCCATAGGACATTTCATTGGTGCCATATTCTTGCGGTCTCCGTTGTATCTCTGCAGTGCCCCTTGCGGCTGCTTCGTGTGATACTGCCATACTGAAAGCCTTGTCCAGCGTAAGGTCCTTTTCTGATAGAAGCTGTTTCTGGGTTCCTTCACTTTGTAGCCCACACACAAACTTGTCCCTTAACGTCTCTGCTAGTCCCGCTCCAAACTGGCAGTGTTTCGATAGCTTGCGCAGTTCCGTTAGGTACTCAGCATTGCTTTCGTCTTTGTGTTGGTTCCTTTTATGGAACTTAAATCGTTCTGCTATCAGCAGCGGTGTGGGGTTTAAGTGGTCCTGTAGGATTTCTACTATGCTTTCGAAATTCTTGTTCACCGGCTTCTCTGGGGTTATTAGATTTCGCAGTAACCCATACGTTTTTGCACCCATGGAATTTAACAAAACCAGTGCTTTCCTAGCATCTGGCACTTCATTCGCCCTGCAGTACACCTCAATATGTTCCATATATGTCGCCCAATCTTCGACTTTATTGTCGAACGTAGAGATACTGCCACTCTTTGGCATCCCTGGGTGTGATTTAACTGTCAAAAATGGTGTCTCCCGCGCTTCCCCTTCTCCGCTGGCACAAAATGGCGTCTCCCGCGCTTTCCTTCCTTCCCGCACTCGCCCTTCTTCTCCGCTGCGGCTTCTAAAAATGGCGTCTCCCGTGCTCTTCCTTCTCCGCGGCTCAATGGCGTCTCCCGCGCTCTCCCTTCTCCCCGCGGACACTGTTCAGCCCTTGAGCCCTGGCTGTGCTCTGCGCGTTCTTTTTTTTCGACGCCGCTCCGTCCTGAAGCCGGCTGTTGCTTTACCCTCCGTTTTTTTTTTCTCTTCTCGACGCCGCTCGGTTTTCAACCCCCAGCTGCGCCCTGTGCGCTTCACCCTCTATCTTACCCCGTCGACGCTGCTCAGCTTTCTCTCTGCCGTCGGTCGGCTCCAGCCGCCACTGTCTGGGAAGGTTCTGCGCTGGACCTGTCGTCAGTCTCTTGCTGATCGTCATGGCTGGGAAACCAAGCCCGGCTCTCCACAGCCTCCCCTGCGATGTTCACTCTCTGCCGGACGACTGGGCGGTTGCTCGTGGTCGACGCCCGTGTTCCTGGCCTCGACTTTCTTACACCGCCCTCCCGGAGCGAATCCTCGAAGGGAAATGCAGAGTTGCAGGTAGATTCGAATCGACACTCGTCGCCACTGTTAGACCCGTGATTCTGAGAGTATGATGTTTTTCAATAACCACACGGATGCTGTAACTGAACAATAAACAGGTATTTACTGGAGGAGGGTAGTCTCAAGACTGGGGGTACAGAGGCATGCGCAAGGCTTATATACAGGTGTGGTCACTGCCGGTACTACAGTATACAGGAGCTGTAAAAGTAGTTCTGTCTTAAAGGTACATAAACTACAGGGATAAACCAGGGAATTACAGGCCAGTGAGCCTAACATCAGTGGTAGGGAAATTATTGGAAAAAATTCTGAGGGACAGAATTAGTCTCCACTTGGAGAGGCAAGGATTAATCAGGGATAGTCAGCATGGCTTTATCAGGAGGACATCATGGCTGACCAATTTGATTGAATTTTTCAAGGGGGTGACTAGGTGTGTGGATGAGGATAGTGCAGTTGATGTAGTCTACATGGACTTCAGTAAGGCTTTTGACAAAGTCCTGCGTGGGAGACTGGTCAAGAAGGTAAGAGCCCATGGGATCCAGGGCAACTTGGCACATTGGATCCAAAATTGGCTTAGTGGCAGGAGGCAGAGGGTGATGGTTGAAGGTTGTTTTTGTGACTGGAAGCCTGTGTCCAGTGGTGTACCGCAGGTATCGGTGCTGGGTCCTTTGCTGTTTGTAGTTTACATTAATGATTTAGATATGAATGTAAGAGGTATGATCAGTAAGTTCGCAGATGACATGAAAATTGGTGGAGTGGTAAATAGTGAGGAGGGAAGCCTCAGGCTACAGGACGATATAGACGGGTTGGTCAGATGGGCAGAACAGAGGCAAATTGAATTTAACCCTGAAAAGTGTGAGGTGAGGTGATGCATTTTGGGAGGATTAACAAGGCAAGGGAATAAACAAGGAATGGTAGGACCCTAGGAAGGACAGAGAATCAGAGGGATTGTGGTGTGCATGTACATAGATCACTGAAGGCAGCAGGACAGCTAGATGAGGTGGTTAAAAAAGCATAATGGGATACTTGCCTTCATTAACCGAGGCATAGAATATAAGAGCAGGGAGGTTATGATGGAGCTGTACAAAACGCTAGTTAGGCCACAGCTGGAATACTGTGTGCAGTTCTGGTCGCCACACTATAGGAAGGATGTGATTGCATTGGAGAGGGTGCAGAGGAGATTCACCAGGATGTTACCTGGGCTGGAGCGCTTCAGCTATGAAGAGAGACTGGACAGGTTGGGGTTGTTTTCCTTAGAGCAGAGAAGGCCGAGGGGGGACATGATTGAGGTATACAAAATTATGATGGGGGTAGATAGGGTGGATAGAAAGGAACTTTTCCCCTTTTAATAGAGGGGTCAATAACCAGGGGGCATAGTTTCAAGGTAAGGGGCAGGAGGTTTAGAGGGGATTTGAGGAAAAGCTTTTTCACCCAGAGGGTGGTTGGAATGTGGAACTCACTGCCTGAAAGGGTGGTAGAGGCAGGAACCCTCACAACATTCAAGAAACATTTGGATGAGCACTTGAAAGTGTACAAAATGATGAGGGGCATAGATAGGGTAGATAAAGAGGAACTTTTCCCCTTAGTAGGGGGGGTCAATAGCAAGGGGGCATAGATTCAGGGTAAGGGGCAGGAGATTTAGAGGGGATTTGAGGAGGAACTTTTTCACCCAGAGGGTGGTTGGAAGCTGGAACTCACTGCCTGAAAGGGTGGTAGAGGCAGGAACCCTCACAACATTCAAGAAGCATTTGGATGGGCACTTGAAATGCCATTGCATACAAGGCTATGGACCAAATGCTGGAAAATGGGATTAGATTAGACAGGGCTTGATGGCCGGCGCGGACACGATGGGCCGAAGGGCGTTTTTCTCTGCTGAATAACTTTATGACTCTAATTCCAGCTCCTCTAGTGTCTCCATGTAGCTGAAGGCCCTCATCTCTGTTACCATTCTTTTGAATCTCCTCTCCGCCCTCTCCAATGCCTTGAAAACCTTCCTAAAGTGCGGTGCCCAGAATTGGACACACTGCTCCAGCTGAGACCTAACCAGGGTTTGATGATGGCTGAGCATAATATCGTTGGCCAAAACTGTGGCAGATGGAGTTCAATGTGGGAAAGTGAGGTAATTCGCTTTGGATCTTAAAGTGAGATCAGAGTAGTTTCTAAATAGTGAGAAGCTAGAAACTGTGGATGAGCAGAGAATTAGAGGTCCAAGTATAGATATTACCAGAAGCTAGTGGAATAAGATCAAAGGCTAATGAAATGTTAGGCTTTATCTCGGAACGGCTGGAATACAGAAGTTATGGTACAGCTGTACAGAGCTCTGGTTAGAACTGATTTCGAGTATTGTTACATTCTGGGCACCGCACCTCAGGAAGGATATCTTGGCTTTGGTGTTGGTGCAGCTCAGAATTAAGAGTTAAATTATGAGGACTGATTGCATAGACGAAGCTTGTATTCCCTTGAATATCAAGTGTTAAGGGGTGATCTAATTGAGGTGTTTTAGATGATTAAAGGAATTGATAAGATAAAGAGAGAAACTGTTTCTTCTGATGGTGGAGTCCAGTACAAGGGGGCATAACCTTAAAAGCAGAGCTAGGTCGTTCAGTGGTGATGTTGGAAAGCATTTCTTCACACACAGGGTAGTGGAAATCTAGAACACTCGCACTCAGCAGCTGTTGAGGCTGGGGGGAAATTGAAAATGTCATAACTGTGATTGATAGATTTGTGTTAGGCAATGGTATTTAGGCTTGTGGAACCAAGGCGGGTAAATGGAGTTAAGATAAAGATCAGCCGTGATTGAATTGAATGGCTCGAGCCTGTTCTGCCAATGAATAGCCTACTGTTCCTACGTTCCTATATTCCGATGTCTCTATTTATAAAACCAGTGATCCCATATGCTTTTCTAAAAGCTCTATGAACTTGTCCTGCCACCTTCAATGATTTCTGGATGTAAGCCCCCATGTTTGTCTGTTCTTGCACCCCCTTTACTCTTGTGCTATTTATTTTATATTGCATCTCCTCATTCTTTCTTCCAAAATGCATCACTTCACACTTCTCTGCATTAAATTTCACCTGCCATATGTCTGTGCATTTCACCAGACGGTTTATGTCCTCCTGACTTCTTCCATTATCCTCCTCAGGGTTTACGACTTTTCCGAGTTTTGTTAATCTGCAAACTATGAAATGATGCCTTGTGTGCCCAAGTCCAGGACATTAATCTATATTAAAAGAGCAATGCTCGTAATCCCGACCCCTGGGGATACCACTAACTTCTCCAGTCTGGAAAACCCTCACTTCACCACAACCCTCTGCTTTCTGTCCCTTCCCTAATTTAGCATTCACTCTAACATTGCAGCTTTAATGTCATTGGCTTCAATTTTGCAAACCAGTCTATTATGAGGTACTTTGTAGAAATTCTTCTAAAGATCTATATACACAACATCAACTGTACAACCTTCAACAGTCCGCTCCCTTATTTCATCGAAGAAATGAAACAAGTCCGACTCGATTTGCTTTTAAACAATCCGTTCTGGATGTCGTTTATTAACCCATGTTCTTCCAAGTGACAATTCATTTTGTCTCTGACTATTGTCTCAATGATTTATCTCAAGAAGGTTCCTGAACACCGGCACTAGACTGATTCACCTGTAGATCATTGGTTTAGCACACACACCATTTTTAAACAAGGGGGTAACATTTGCAAATCTCCAGTCCTGTGGCACCACTCCCCTATCCAAGGAGGATTCAAAGATTGTGGCCAGAACCCTGCTTCTCTCAGTAACCCAGGATGTATCTGTGGTGATTATTCTTTATGTTTAGTAAGAAGTATTGTAATTGGTTGTTTGTTTCCTGCCTTGAGATATATGCTGTAAACTCATTGGTAGTTGATGTCATGTGATTTGTGGTGGCCATCTTAAATTCAGTTCTTTACAGCCTTGGTTGGGACTGGGTGTTGAAAGATGTGCTACTGGATTTTTAAAGTTAATAAAGCCTAGATTTAGAAAGGCAAATCTCTTTATTTCAATTTATTAACTTTAAATCAGAATGGAGCGATATCTTCAACCGGAACGATTCAATGCTGACCCTAATTCTGCAGGAGTGGATGATAAATGGAAACACTGGTATCGTACATTTAAAATCTTTTTGGGTGTGTTGGATCAAGAGTCTCTAAATAAGCTGAATATGCTGATCAACTACATTGCTCCGGATGTGTATAAGTATATTTTGGACTGTGAAACTTACGAATTGGCTATTTCTACATTGGAAAAGATTTTTGTTAAACCAAAGAATGAGGTATTTGCACGTCACCTTCTATCTGCCCGTAGGCAGCAGGTGGGAGAATCTTTGGATACTTACTTACAAGCACTTCGGCGCCTTAGTGCTAACTGTAATTATAAGGCCGTGACGGCTGAAGAATATAAGGAAGAATCGGTACGGGATGCTTTTATTAATGGATTACTGTCTAGATCAATTCGTCAGCGGTTGTTAGAAAATAAGACTTTGGATCTTAAGAGTGCTTTTGAGCAAGCCTCTACATTGGATGTGGCTCAGAGAAGTTCGGATTCTTATGCTCTTTTTAATCGGCCTGCGACTGTGGTTTCGGCAGTTCCGGATGAAAAGGAATTATGTGGACTTAATGGGAGTGGTTTACTAGATTCTGAAACAGTTTCTACTTCGGCGGCTGTTGCGTCTAGGATTCAGAAGTATTATTTTTGTGGGAACGTCCGGCACCCTCGTCTGAAGTGTCCTGCTCGGGAGGCTGTGTGTAGTAAATGCGGCAAGAGAGGTCATTATGCACGTGTTTGTAAATCATCAGGTTCAATTACCTCCTCTGCGACTATTCAGCCTTTAGATAGGGCGTTTATTGCATCAATTTCTGCTGCATTTGCTCATGGCCTAAACAAAGCTATAGTTACGGCCCAAGTTAATGGGTTAGAAGTGAAGGCCCTTATAGATACGGGCAGTACCGAGAGTTTTATAAGTCTTCAGTTTGCGAAGGAAAAGCGTTTGAAAATTTCGCCTGTTACTTATCAGGTGTGTATGGCTCAGACAACTCTCACTTCACAAGTAGCTGGTTGTTGCCTTGTGAAATTGATTCTTCTAGGTAATACGTATACTGATCTACGCCTATCTGTTTTGCCTAATCTCTGTGCGGATATTTTGATTGGTCATGATGTGCTTCAATTACACGAGTCTCTCAGTCTTTCGTTTGGAGGGACTAAGCCACCTTTATCTATTTGTGGATTAACCTCTTTATCCACTTCTCCATTATCACTTTTTTCCAATTTGATGCTGGATTGTAAGCCAATTGCTACCAAGTCAAGAAGGTATAGCAGTCAGGATAGAGAATTTATTAATTCTGAAGTTCAACGTCTTTTATTGGAAGGAATCATTGAACCTAGTTGTTCGCCTTGGCGGGCACAGGTAGTTGTCACCACTAACGAGAGACATAAGAAACGAATGGTGATAGACTACTCCCAAACTATTAATAGGTATAATCAATTAGATGTGTACCCTTTGCCTAAGATTGATGAGCTTATCAACAAAGTATCTCAGTATAAGGTTTTTAGCACTATTGATTTAAAGAGTGCTTATCATCAGATTCCTAGGGATCAACCATATACGGCCTTTGAGGCTGGCGGAAAGCTGTATCAGTTTTGCCGAATACCATTTGGTGTTACTAATGGTGTTGCTTGTTTTCAACGGGCAATGGATGCTTTTATAAGTGATAACTCTCTCTCTGACACCTTTTCAGACTTAGATGACATCACGGTGTGTGGCAAATCAAGGGTGGAGCATGATTCTAATTTAGAAAGATTCCTTCAAGCTGCGGAAAAAGTTGGTTTAACTTTCAATAAAGAGAAGTGTATCTTTTCGACCACTGAGGTAAATCTACTGGGGTATATTATCTCGGGAAACAAGATTAAACCAGATCCAGAACGTCTGCGACCATTGATTGATTTACCTTGTCCTACTAATTCTAAGGCTTTGCAACGAGTTGTTGGACTGTTTTCTTACTATTCTAATTGGATTGCAAACTTTTCACAGAAGATCCGGCCCCTTATTCGGGTTACGACATATCCTTTATCATGGGAGGCCAGGACGTGTTTTGATAATTTTAAAAAGGATATCCTTGGAGCAGTTGTGCATTCTATTGATGAGCAGGTTCCCTTTGTGATTGAGACGGACGCTTCTGATTTTGCAATTGGGGCTACTCTGAACCAAAATGGAAGACCTGTGGCCTTTTTCTCACGTACCTTGAACAATAGTGAAAAAAGACATTCTTCAATAGAGAAAGAGGCGTATGCAATAGTAGAAGCACTGCGTAAATGGAGACATTATTTATCGGGGCGACATTTTACGTTGGTAACTGACCAAAAGTCTGTGTCCTTTTATGTTTGATGTCAAACATTTTGGAAAGATCAAGAATGATAAAATAATGAGGTGGAGGATTGAGTTGGCATGCTACCATTTTGATGTAGTTTATCGTCCGGGGAAGGATAATGTTGCTGCTGATGCGCTGTTTCTGTGATTCACGGAGATACGCTTATTAATCTTCACAATGCCTTATGCCATCCTGGGGTTACGAGGATGATACACTTCGTGCGCAGTAAGAATTTGCCCTTTTCAGTTGAAGACGTCAAGCGGATGACTTCATCATGTTTTATCTGTGCTCGGTGTAAACCGAATTTCTTTAAGCCTCAACGAGCTCATCTTATAAAGGCTAATTCTCCTTTTGAACGTTTGAGCGTTGATTTTAAGGGGCCTCTTCCTTCAACGACTCAAAATTGATATATATTTACTGTTGTGGATGAGTTTTCAAGGTTCCCATTTGCTTTTCCTTGCGCAGATGTATCAGCTACTACAGTTATCAAATGTCTGACTCAACTTTTTGTCATTTTTGGGATGCCTGCGTATATCCATTCGGATCAGGGAAGTTCTTTTATGTCTTCCCAGTTGAAGGAATACCTTCAGAGTCGGGGAATCTCTACTAGTAGAACTACCCCGTATAATCCCCAGGGTAATGGACAGTGCGAACGATACAATGGGGTGATCTGGAAGGCAGTTATGTTGGCTTTGACATCCCGGAACCTTAAGAATACACAGTGGGAAATGGTATTGCCTGATGCCCTGCATTCCATTAGATCATTGCTTTCAACGGCTACTAATGTGACCCCCCCATAAAAGGCTCTTTAACTATCCGCGGAGATCTACTACGGGATATTCGGTACCTTCATGGCTTACTATGCAGGGACCTGTGCTGCTTCGACGCCATGTTAGATTGTCAAAATATGATCCTTTAGTGGAGGAGGTGGAGCTGTTGGAGGCAAATTCCCAATATGCTCATTCGATTCCAAGATGGGAAAGAAAGTACTGTTTCAATTAAAGACTTGGCTCCTTGTGGTGGCCAGCCCTCTTCTGAGGATATTAACAATAGTCATGATTCAGATAATGTGGATGTCGTTACAGATACTACGAATATTTCCAATCCTATTGCAGATAATTATACTTCTATTAGTCAGCCTTCGATGGATGTTCATGACCGTCCCAGTTTACCTCTTGATGGGATTTCCAATCCGGAAACCGTTGATAATCGGGATATGGATAACCTTCCTGCAGAAGATACTTCTGTGTCTCCTGGTGTGGGAGGGCAAGGAATTTCACCAGGGTTAAGAAGGTCGACACGAACAAGATATCCGGTCGACAGACTGAAAATGGACTTTTAAATTGATAGTAATGTTTTAAAATTGTTGAAATATTATATTTGTATTGTTTTAGTTGTAAATAATTAATTGTAAAAGTTATTTAGGTTGGAGTATATTTTAAAAGGAGGGGTGAATGTGGTGATTAATCTTTATGTTTAGTAAGAAGTATTGTAATTGGCTGTTTGTTTCCTGCCTTGAGATATATGCTGTAAACTCATTGGTAGTTGATGTCATGTGATTTGTGGTGGCCATCTTAAATTCAGTTCTTTACAGCCTTGGTTGGGACTGGGTGTTGAAAGATGTGCTACTGAATTTTTAAAGTTAATAAAGCCTAGATTTAGAAAGGCAAATCTACTCTTTATTTCAGTATCCCATCCAGACCATGACTTTTCCACTTTGAGCGCTGTCCACTGTTTCACTACATCCTCTTGGTCTATTTATATCCTGTCCAATTTCACTACCACCCTCTCCTTCACTGTAACATTGGCAGCATCCTCTTCTTTAGTGAAGGCAGATGCAAAGTACTCATTCAGTACCTCAGCCATGCCCACTGCATCCACCAGAAGATTGCCCTTTTGGTCCTTAATCATCGCACCTTTCCATTGACTCTCCTTTTAGGCTTTACATGTTTAAGAAAGATTTTAATGTTCCCCATTATATTCCCACTAATCTTTCCTCAGTTTTTCCGTGCCCCTCTTAGTTTGTTTTTGATTTCTCCTCTGTACTTTCTGTATTCAGCTTGATTCCCTACGGTGCTGCTGTTGTTGTCGTGTGTTTATTATACCAGAGTCTGCGTGTGTCAAACAGCAGAAAACTCCATCTTACAAGGTCTCAAATTGGGTTATAACTTAATGCCGGCGAATAACATCAACTTAAGTTTGGAGAAATTACTGATCCGGGACCGAATCGCTTTCACATTTCCCCAGTGGGGAAAGGGAAGGACGCTGACTGAGAGTTTGTTAGACACACAGCGGGACACGCGCACACGTGGAGAATTATAATTGTAAAACAGCAATCCGATCAAACCAGTTATGTATTTAAGACGTTTCCAGACATTGTAAGGCCCCTAAAGATATTCCAAACAAACAAGTTGGGTGTCACCAATCTGCTAAAATTTACACAACTGTGTTAATGTTAGTGGAGCAGTGGTGAATGTCCTCACCTCTGACAGTGCTCATTAGTCACGTGCTGATACCATGAGCGAATAGCGAATAACAGCAAGGAAGTTATGTTAAACTGTTATAAAAGACTGGTTAGGCCTCAGCTGGAGTATGGTTTTCAATTCTGGGCACCACACTTTAGGGAGGATATCAAGGCCTTGGAGACGGTGCAGAAGAGATTTGAGACAATTGTACGAAGGATCAGGGACTTCAGTTCTGGGGAGAGACTGGTTTGTTCTCTTTAGAGCAGAGTTGGTTAAATGAAGATTTTATAGAGCTGTTGAAACTCATGATTGGTTTTGATGAGTAAATAAGGAGGAACTGTTTCCATTGGCAGAAGGGTCGGTAACCAGCCGATGCAGATTTAAAGAGAGTGGAAAAAGAACCACAGGCGAGGTGAGGTAACATTCTGTTACACAGCGAGTTAGTGAGATCTGGAATGCATTGCCCGAAAGGGTGGAGGAAGCAGATTCTGTTAACATTCAAAAGAGAATTGGATAAATACTTGAAGGGAAAACGTTTACAGGGCTATGGGGAAAGAGGGGGGCAGTGGTAATAATGGGATAGCTCTTCCAAAGAGTCAGCACCGGTGTGATGGGCTGAATGACCTCCTTCTGTGCTGTATCATATTATGGGTCTATGATGCAGCCTCGCCTCGTCAATGGAGGTGCCTGATGGGCTGAATGATCTCCTGTGCTGTATCATATTATGGGTCTATGATGCAGCCTCGCCCAGTCAGTGGAGGTGCCTGATGGGCTGAATGACCTTCTGTGCTGTATCATATTATGGGTCTATGATGTAGCCTCGCCTAGTCAATGGAGGTGCCTGATGAGGCGATCTCAGCACAGAGATTTCAATGCCCCAGCAAATCCCAAGAAGCAGACATTGAAACAATCCAATCTGCCTCCGGCGCTACAGTAATCGGTTACTATGCACCAGAAGCAGCATCATCGGTTCAATATTGGCCAACAATATAGGTGTGGATAGAAAGACAAAAGTTAACCCATTGCTGGAGATTTGCGATCTGCGATCAGGGAGCTAGGACAGGAAGCACATGATCAGTTTTATGGGATGGACAGTGGAGGCCATGACATGGAAAAGAATGCCAGATGAGACTATATCGAATGCTGTGGGAAGGTGAATGATGGACAAGGAAGGGTTACACACCATGGTCACAGTCACAGAGATTGGAGTTTGTGACAGTTCGGGGCAGATTAGATTTACATCGAAACTGCAGCAGAGAAACAGTCCATTCGGCTCAAGTGGTCTATGCTGTGTTTATACTCCACGGGAGCCTCCTCCCATTCTCATTACATCTTGACACCGTATCCACATATACGTTCGAGGGCGTTAGACTCGCGACACCAACACTAAATAACATTCAGAACGCCGGAGAACCCACCCTCCTGGAGTGGATTGAGCGAGTTTGTCGCACTCCTCACTTCAGAAAGAAATGAGCTCATTCACGTTGGACCTAAAAAGGATCGATCAGAGAATTTTCTAAATGGTTAGAATTAGGAACTGTGGATGGGCAGAGAGAACTAGGGGTCCACGTAACCTTAACCGCAGAGCGAGGCCGTTCAGGGGTGATGTTAGAAGTTAGGAACTGTGGATGGGCAGAGAGAACGAGGGGTCCACGTAACCTTAACCGCAGAGCGAGGCCGTTCAGGGGTGATGTTAGAAGTTAGGAACTGTGGCTGGGCAGAGAGAACGAGGGGTCCACGTAACCTTAACCGCAGAGCGAGGCCGTTCAGGGGTGATGTTACAAAGCATTTCTTCAGACACAGTGAAGTGGAAATCTAGAACACTCGCCCTCAAGAAGCTGTTGAGTTTCGGTCAATTGAAAATGACAAACTGTGATTGATAGATTTGTGTTAGGCAATGGTATTTAGGGATATGGAACCAAGGCGGGGAGATGGAGTTAAGATACAGCTCAGCCATGATCGAATTGAATGGAGGAACAAGCTGGAGTGAATGAGCGGCCTACTCCTGTTCTGATGTTCCTGTGCCTCTATTTATAAAGCCAATGCTCCCATATACGTTTCTAAAAGCCTTATCGTCCTGTCCTGCCACCATCAAAGATTTCTGTATCTATACCCCCAAGTTTTACTGTTCCTGCAACCCCTTTAAATTGTACCAGTTGGTTTAAATTGCATCGCCTCATTCTTCCTTCCAAAATGCAGCATTTCACACTTCTCTGCATTAAACTTCACCGGCCATGTGTCTGCCCATTTCACCAGTGTCTCTATTTCCTCCTGAAGTCTTCTGCTGTCCTCCTCACGGTTTACGACTTTTCCGAGATTCGTGTCATCGACAAACTTTTAAACTATGCCATGTATACCCAAGTCCATGTCACTGAAATAAATCAAAGAGCAGTGGTCCTAATCCCGCCCCCTGGGGACACTGTAAACTTCCCTCCAGTGTGAACAATATCGGTTCACAACTACTGTCTGTTTTCTGTCCCTTCACCAATTTAGTATCCACGCTGCCACTGCTCCTTTAATATCATTGGCTCCAATTTTGTTCACCAGTCTATTATGAGGTACTTTATCAAAGGCCTTCTGAAAGTCCAGAAACAGAACATCAACTGCACTACCTTCATCAACCCTCTCCTATTTCATCCATTGGCTCATTCAAGTCAGCCAGGTTAGATTTGCCTTTAAATAAAATCCATTTTGTCTGTCGCTAATAAACCCATGTTCTTCCAAGTGACGGTTAATTGTGTTTCGGAAATAACACCGATGTTAAGCTGAGTCGCCTGTAGTTATTTGGTTCATCGTGCTCTCCTTTTTTGAACAGGGAAGTAACGTTTGCAGCCCTCCCGTCCTCTGGCACCTTTCCCATATCCAAGGATTGGAAGATTGTGGCAGAGCGGGTGACATTTCTACTTTGAGCCCTGCCAACCAATTTAGTACATCGTCCTAATCGATTTATATCCTATCCAATTTCTCTACCACCTCCTCCTTTACTGTACGATTGGCAGCATCCTCTCCTTTAGTGAATACAGAGCCAAAGTGTTAATTTAGTACCTCAGCCATGTCCTCTGCTTCCACAAGATGATTGCCTTTTTGGTCAGTAATCGGCCCCACCTTTCCTTGGACTATTCTTTCACGCTTTATATGTTTATAAAAGGTGTTAGTGTTCCCTATTATGTTACCACTAATCATTTCTCATACATTCTCCTTGCCCCTCTGTTGCTGTTGTGTGTTTATTACACTAGTGGCAGCGTTAGTGAAACAGCAACATGCTGAAATTTACAAAGACTCAAACTGGTACTGAATTAACAATCGCTTTTACATTTCCACAGTGGGGAAAGGAAAGGCTGCTGATTGATAGTTATAATGCACGGGCACACACACAAATGGAGAATTATGATTGTAAAACAGCAGTCAAATCCACCAGTTGTATATTCATGGTGTTTTCTGAGATCCCAGAGGTTGGGTGATTGGGCAGAAGCGTGGCAGATGCAATATAACGTGGATAAATGCGAGGTTATCCACTTTGGTGTCAAAAACAGAAAGGCAGACTGTTATCTGAATGGCAATAGATTGGGAGAAGGGGAAGTGCAACGAGACCTGGGTGTCCTTGTGCACCAGTCGCTGAAGGTAAGCATGCAGGTGTAGCAGGCGGTGAAGAAGGCAAATGGTATGTTGGCCTTCATAGCAAAAGGGTTTGAGTACAGGAGCAAGGATGTCCTGCTGCAGTTGTACAGGGCCTTGGTGAGACCACACCTTGAGTACTGTGTGCAGTTTTGGTCGCCTTATCTGAGGAAGGATGTTCTTGCCATGGAAGGAGTTCAGTGAAGATTCACAAGGCTGATCCCTGGGATGGCAGGAATGACGTATGAGGAGAGATTGGGTCGATTGGGCTTATACTCGCTGGAGTTTAGAAGAATGAGAGGGGATCTCATCGAAACTTATAAAATTCTGACAGGTCTGGACAAATTAGATGCAGGTAGAATGTTCCTGATGGTCGGAGAGTCCAGAACCAGGGGTCATAGTCTAAGGATAAGGGGTAAGCCATTTAGGACAGAGATGAGGAAGAATTTCTTCACCCAGAGAGTGGTGAACCTGTGGAATTCTCTACCACAGAAGGCGGTTGAGGCCAAGTCTTTAAATATATTCAAGAAGGAGTTAGATATATTTCTTAGAGCTAAAGGTATCAAGGGATATGGGGAGAAGGCAGGGACCGGGTACTGAATTTGGATGATCAGCCATGATCTCATTGAATGGCGGAGCAGGCTCGAGGGGCCGAATGGCCTACTCCTGCTCCTATCTTCTATGTTTCTATGTAAACGGAGCAAGCTTGGGGTTTGATGTGGTAGAAGGCGAACGAGATGAGAACGGAAATAATCTAGAGTAAGAAAAGGCCCAAAAATTAAACAGTCTGGAGCAGAACATCAATTCGTCTTCTCTTATCATGGAGAAATCAAATATTTGACACACTGTGTGTTTGAAACAAAGCTTATTTATTCACTGAAATAACAACAGAAAATGCTGGAAATACTCAGCAGGCCAGGCAGCATCCGTGGAGAGAGAAACAGGGTTAACGTTTCAGGTCTGGGACCCTTCATCAGAACTGGAAAAAGCTGGAGATGTAACAGATATTACTAAGGTAAGAGGCAGGAAAGTTATCCTGGGTGGATCGGAAACACGAAGGGTGGAAGTTCAGTTGGAATCCACATGGAATAAGTTGGAACCGGAGACAGGTGCTGAGGAAAGAGATGTGGCTGTGAAACCGAGTCTTGGAAAATGTTGCAAATGGGGATGGCAAAATCATACAGCATGAAAAATGGGAGTAAGGGTTAAAGTCTGAAATTGTTGAACTTAATGTTGAGTCCAGAAGGCTGTAAAGTGCCTAATTGAAAGATGAGGTGCTGTTCCTCGAGCTTTATTTATTCACTATTTAAACAGAATATTAATCTCCAGCGCAGATACAGGAGTTATTAAGATCAGCAGAAACAAACCATGACTACAAGAATGAACATGGTTCAGTCCTCAATCTGATCACAGTAAATCATGTTCCATTCACTAATCTGGTCTTTTACCCAGCATTCCCCGCGGTGGACCACGTGCCGCACCCAGACTACAAGAGCCCAGCGTGCAGGCGCGGGAGGGGTCGGTATATTGAGCATGCGCAGTGCGTTACTGGAGATGGAGAGGGGCTGAAGCCGGGAGCGCGATGGTGCAGTGGGTAAAAATCGCGACGGAGTGGAGTAATGGACCGGTAGGTCATAGAGTCATAGAGTTATACAGCACCCCATCGCGTCCGTGCCGGCCATCAAGCCCTGTCTAACCTAATCCCATTTTCCAGCGTTTGGTCCGTAGCCTTGTATGCTCTGGCATTTCAAGTGCTCATCCAAATGCTTCTTGAATGTTGCAAGGGTTTCTGCCTCCACCACCCTTTCAGACAGTGAGTTCCAGATTCCAACCACCCTCTGGGTGAAAAAGTTCTTCCTCAAATCCCCTCTAAACCTCCTGCCCCTTACCTTGAATCTATGCCCCCTTGTTATTGACCCCTCTACTAAGGGAAAAAGCTCCTTTCTATCTACCCTATCTATGCCCCTCATAATTTTGTACACCTCAATCAGGTCCCCCCTCAGCCTTCTCTGCTCCAAGGAAAACAAACCCAGCCTGTCCAGTCTCTCTTCATAGCTGAAGCGCTCCAGCCCAGGTAACATCCTGGTGAATCTCCTCTGCACCCTCTCCAAAGCAATCACATCCTTCCTATAGTGTGGCGACCAGAACTGCACACAGTATTCCAGCTGTGGCCTAACCAGCGTTTTGTACAGCTCCATCATAACCTCCCTGCTCTTATATTCTATGCCTCGGCTAATGAAGGCAAGTATCCCATATGCCTTTTTAACCACCTTATCCACCTGTTCTGCTGCCTTCAGGGATCTATGTACATGCACACCAAGGCCTTACCTCGGGTCTTAACATTCATTGTGTATTCCCTTGCCTTGTTAGTCCCTCCAAAATGCATCACCTCACACTTTTCAGGGTTAAATTCCATTTGCCACTGTTCCGCCCATCTGACCAACCCATCTATATCGTCCTGCAGACTGAGGCTACCCTCCTCGCTATTTACCACCCCACCAATTTTCGTGTCATCTGCGAACTTACTGATCATACCTTTTACATTCACATCCAAATCATTAATGTAGACCACAAACAGCAAGGGACCCAGCACCGATCCCTGCGGTACCCCACTGGACACAGGCTTCCAGTCACAAAAACAACCTTCCACCATCACCTTCTGCCACTAAGCCACATCCACTGCACTACCCTCATCCACACACCTAGTCACCCCCTCAAAAAATTCAATCAAATTAGTCAGACATGATCTTCCGTTGACAAAGCCATGCTGACTATCCCTGATTAATTCTTGCCTCTCCAAGTGGAGACTAATTTTGTCCCTCAGAATTTTTTCCAATAATTTCCCTACCACTGTTGTTAGGCTCACTGGCCTGTAGTTAACTGGTTTATCCCTACTACCCTTCTTGAATAATGGTACTAGATTAGCTGTTCTCCAGTCCTCCGGCACATCCCCTGTGGCCAGAGAGGTTCTGAAAATTTGTGTTAGAGCCCCTGCAATCTCCTCTTTTGCCTCACACAGCAGCCTGGGATACATCTCGTCCGGGCCTGGGGATTTATCCACTTTTAAGCCTGCTAGAACCGCCAATACCTCCTCCCTCCCGATGCTAATATGGTGGGGAGGCTTCATAAACAACTCGTGCAGGAGGCAAGCCCCCGAATAATAAGCTGAAGATCCCGTGTTTGCAATTGTGGGGATTTCTTCCCCTTACAGGCCCAGGTTAACGGCAGCCATCTTTGTAAAGGAGAGCGGAAAGTTTCAGTGTGACGTCACCCTGTGCCTGAGATAAAGAGCCATCTTTGTAAAGGAGGGCGGAACGTTTCAGTGCGACGTCACCCTATGCCTGAGACAAAGAGCCATCTTTGTAAAGGAGGGCGGAACGTTTCAGTGCGACGTCACCCTATGCCTGAGATAAAGAGCCATCTTTGTAAAGGAGGGCGGAAAGTTTTAGTGCGACGTCACCCTATGCCTGAGACAAAGAGCCATCTTTGTAAAGGAGAGCGGAAAGTTTCAGTGCAACGTCACCCTATGCCTGAGACAAAGAGCCATCTTTGTAAAGGACAGCGGAAAGTTTCAGTGCGACGTCACCCTATCCTGAGATAAAGAGCCTTGTGTCCAATGCGGGGAATAAAGGCCCACAGCCTCCCCTGGCCCCGGGCCCTGAACAAGGGACTGGAGAAACTCGCTGCCCTGCGGATCAGACAATCAGCCGGTGCTAGTCCCGCCCCTCGGGCTCCCCGATTGGTTGGAGGACCCGCCGCCGGCTTGCTCGCTCCCTATTGGTCGGAAGCTGCCGTCAATCAGGCCGCGGGCCCGGGTGACGTGTCCCCGAGGAGATCACGTGCACCGTCCAAGTGCCTCCGCTCGGTCCGGGGCCTCGCGGACTCTCAGGTTTTTCTATTTCTTTCGATTCTCTCCCGATCCACCCCGCGCCATTCTCCACCCAATCGGAGCGGAGAAAACTCACTTCGCGTCACCGATCGCGACTCTGGACCCGACACCAAGGCCTTTCCCCGGAATGGCCCCGCGCCGACTCCGTCCGGCAGGATCCGAGTGCGCAGGCGCAGCTCCGAGTGGGGGAGGGGGTGTTGGTCTCCTCTGGGCATGCGCGGTCATTGCCCTTTGTGACCAGGAGGGGTCACTCTGCCGGAGTCGGCCCAAACCGCCGCTCCGAGTGCGCATGCGCGGGCTCTCGTCTGTCAATCAACCAACCGCCAGAAGAGGTCGCTGGTGAGACCAGTGAAGAAAGAAAGACTTGCATTTATATAGCGCCTTTCACCACCACCGGATGTCCCAAAGTACTTTACAGCCAATGAAGTACTTTTGAAGTGTAGTCACTGTTGTAATGTAGGAAATGCGGCAGTCAGTTAGCGCACAGCAAGCTCCCACAGACAGCAATGTGATAATGACCAGATAATCTATCATTTTTTTATGTTGATTGAGGGATAAACATTGGCTCGGACACTGGGGATAATTCCCCTGCTCTTTCCCACATTGCAACAGTGACTACTTCATTGTAGTACTTCATTGGCTGTAAAGCACTTTAGGATATCTGGTGGCACTATATAAATGCAAGTCTTTCTTTCCTGAAATAATGCCATGGGATCTTTTACATCCACCTGAGAGAGCAAACAGGGCCTCAATTTAACATCCCATCCGAAAGACGGCACCTCCGACAGTGCCGCACTCCCTCAGCACTGCACTGCAGTGTCAGCCTGGATTTTTGTGCTTAAGTCTCTGGAGTGGGACTATGAACCCACAACTTGCTGACTCAGAGGCGAGAGTGCTACCCACTGAGCCACTGGCTGACACTAAAGAGCAAGCAGTTCTGACGAATGGTCATCGACCTGAAACGTTAACTCTGTTTCTCTCTCCACAGATGCTGCCTGACCTGCTGAGTATTTCCAGCATTTTCTGTTTTTATTAAAGAAACGAGGGAGTGATTGCTGACGGGAAGAATGTTGGGTCATCCTGCGCATGCGCACCTCCCTGGCGGCTGAGGCGAAACACCGACTCGCCACCACCTGAGCCGCTCACACGTACCAGATGTTGCGGCTCCACATGCACGCCCGATGTTCCAACCGCAGGGTTTTGTGTGCTGAGCATGCGTGTTGTGGACCGATCGGGACGGGCGATTGTAGAGCAGGAGGGAGAGCGCGGGGGCCATGAGCACATGCGCGGGACTCAGAGTCAACAGAGTGGTTTCTGGAGAGCCGGGGCCTTGTGGGTATTACAGCCGCCATTACTGCTGATCCTTTCAACCAACCTGTGCAGCAGCTGGGGCCTGAAAATCAGCTTCACTGCCCCTAGGTTCGGAAAGGGGAAAATTAAACAACAGTTTGCCTCTGATCCTTTTCTGATCTCAATTTACAGGGTTATAGAAGTGGAGCAGTTACAGGCGAGAAGCTCAGACCAAACATCACGTCAAGATCTGACAGAGTCGCTGGATTCATCAGGACCTGAATATCATCGGCCTTTGCACATGGAAGGAGAGAGCAGGGATCGCAACGCAGACAAACCGCACACGTGTTCAGTGTGTGGATGCGGATTCAGCCGATCGCCTGACCTGGTGAGACACGTGCACCGTCACACCAGGGAGAAACCGGGTAAAGGTGGGGACGGCGGGAAGGGCTTCAGTTCCCTGTCTGCATTGGAAGTTCAACGGGGCAGTCACACCAGGGACAGTCTGTTCACCTGCTCCGTGTGTGGAAAGGGATTTGTTTGTTCATCCCACCTGCAAACACACCAGCGAGTTCACACTGAGGAGAGACCATTTCAATGTTCTGACTGTGGGAAGAGCTTTAAAAGCCCTCAGGATCAGAAGAGACACCAGCTTGTTCACACTGATGAGCGACCATTTCATTGTTCTGACTGTGGGAAGAGCTTTAAAAGCCCCAAGGAATTAAAGCTACACCAACTTGTCCACACTGATGAGAGACCATTTCAATGTCCTGACTGTGGGAAGAGCTTTAAAAGCCCCGCGGAACTAAAGCAACACCAACTTGTCCACACTGATGAGAGACCATTTCAATGTTCTGACTGTGGGAAGAGCTTTAAAAGCGCTCGGTATCTGAAGGGACACCAGCTTGTTCACACGCATGAGAGACCATTTCAATGTTCTGACTGTGGGAAGAGCTTTAAAAGCCCCAGGGAACTGAAGGGACACCAGGGAGTTCACACTGATGGGAGACCATTTCAGTGTCCTAACTGTGGGAAGAGCTTTAAAAGCCCCGGGGAACTAAAGCAACACCAACTTATTCACACTGACGAGAGACCCTTTAAATGTTCTGACTGTGGGAAGAGCTTTAAAAGCCCCCAGCAGCTGAAGGGACACTGGCTCCTACACACTGGGGAGAGGCCGTTCACCTGCTCCGTGTGTGGTAAGGGATTCACTAATTCATCCCACCTGCTGGTACATCAGCGAGTTCACACTGGGGAGACGCCGTTCACCTGCTCCGTGTGTGCGAAGGGATTCACTGATTCATCCCAACTGCTGGTGCATCAGCGAGTTCACAGTGACGAGAGACCCTTTAAATGTTCTGACTGTGGGAAGAGCTTTAAAAGCTCCGGGGAGCTGAAGGGGCACCAGCGAGTTCACACTAACGAGAGACCCTTTAAATGTTCTGAGTGTGGGAAGAGTTTTAAAAGGTCCGGGGACCTCAAGCTACACCAACACCTACACACTGGGGAGAGGCTGTTCAGCTGCTCTGTGTGTGGGAAGGGATTCACTGATTCATCCAACCTGCTGGCACATCGGCGAGTTCACACTGGGGAGAGACCGTTCACTTGCTCCGTGTGTGGGAAGGGATTCAGTCACTCATCCAACCTGCTGACACATCAGCGAGTTCACACTGACGAGAGGCCCTTTAAATGTTCTGACTGTGGGAAGAGCTTTAAAAGCTCCGGGGAGTTGAAGAGACACCAGCGACTTCACACTGACCATAGAATCTAACAGCACAGAAGGAGGTGATTCGGCCCATCGTGTCTTTGAAAGAGCTGTCCAATTTAGTCCCACACCCCAGCTTTATCCCCAGAACCCTGCAAACTAGTCCTCTTCAAGGACTCGTCCAATTACTGTTTGAAAGTTCCTGTGGAACCTGATTCCAGCATCCTTTCAGATGGTGCGTTCCAGATCTTAACAACCCTCTGTATGAAAACAATTCTCCTCATTTCCCCTCTAGTTCTTTTAGCAACTATTTTAAATCTGTGATCTTTGGTTACCGACCCACTTGCCAGAGTGAACAGTTTCTCTCTACTTGCTCGATCAAAACCCCTCATCATTTTGAACACCTCTATTAGGTCTCCTCTTAACCTTCTCTGCTCTAAGGGGAACAATCCCAGCTTCTCCAATCTCTCCACATAACTGAAGTCCCTCATCCCTGGTACCATCCTGGTCAACCTCCTCTGCACCCTCTCCAAGGCCTTGACATCCTTCCTAAAGTGTGGTGCCCAGAACTGTCCACAAGACTCCAGCTGAGGCCAAAACCCTGCAGCTGTACAAAACCCTGGTTAGACCACACCTGGAGCACTGTGAGCAGTTCTGGGCATCACACCTTAGGAAGGATATATTGGCCTTGGAGGGAGTGCAGCGTAGGTTTACCAGAATGATACCTGGACTTCAAGGGTTAAGTTACGAGGAGAGACTACACAAACTAGGGTTGTATTCCCTGGAATTTAGAAAGTTAAGGGGTGATCTGATCGAAGTTTTCAGGATATTAAGGGGAACAGATAGGGTAGATAGGGAGAAACTATTTCTGCTGGTTGGGGATTCTAGGACTGGGGGCAGAGTCTAAAAATAGAGCCAGACCTTTCAGGAGTGAAATTAGGAAACACTTCTACACACAAAGGGTGGTAGAAGTTTGGAACTCTCTTCCGCAAACAGCAATTGATGCTCGATCAATTGTTAATTTTCAATCTGAGATTGATAGGTTTTTGTTAACCAAAGGTATTAAGGGATATGGGCCAAAGGCGGGTGTATGGAGTTAGGTCGCAGATCAGCCATGATCTCATTGAATGGCGGAACAGGCTCGAGGGGCTGAATGGCCTCCTCCTGTCCTATGTTCCTAACTAGTGATTTGTAAAGGTTTAGTGTAACTTCCTTGTTTTTGTATTCAATGGCACTATTTACAAAGCCAAGTATCCCATACGCTTCCTGAACCGCCTCACCAAGTTGCCGTGGCACTTTCAAAGACTTGTGAATATGGACCCCCAGGTCCCTCTGTTCTTGCACCCCCTCAAAATAGTCCCATTTAGATTATGTGGCCTCTCCCTGTTGTTTCTCCCAAAGTGCATCACTTCACACTTATCCTCATTTAATTTCATCTGCTTTGTGTCTGCTCATTTCACAGTCTGTCTCTGTCCTTCTGAAGTCTGCTACTACTACACTCACAAAACTTGGCATCATCATAAATAGTATCATCCGTAAACTTTGAAATTGTTCACCTATACCCAAGTCCAGGTCATTTATATCTAACAAGAAAAGCAATGGTCCTAATTCTGACCCCTGGGGGAGCCCACTGCATACCTCCCTCCAGTCAGAAAAGCATCCCTCAGCACTGCTCACTGCCTCCTCTCCCTTAGCCAATTATATACCCAAATTACCATCAGCCCTTTAATTCCCTCTGCTTCTATTTTCAGAGTAAGTCTGTTATGTGGTATTTTATCAAATGCCTTTTAAAAGTCCATATATACAACATCTGCTGCACTACCTTCATCAACCCTCTGTTACTTCATCAGAGAACTCAATCAGGTTAATCAGACACGATTTACCTTTAACAAATCCATACTGGCTGCCCCTTATTAATCCATGCTTCTCCAAGTGAGAATTAATTTTGTCCTTGACAATGGTCTCCAGTCGTTCACCCACCACTGTAGGGGTCGCAAAATCCCCTCAGCCCCCGAAGATCGGGAAATATTAATCCACATCATGGATGAAGACTTGTGTGATTTAAATTGTCTCTGGGTTGGACAATGTTTTAAAACATACCCAGAACCGCAAAAGGCTGCGTTAAAAAGCTCGTAAGCTAGGCAGCACTTGGACACTGGAATCAAAGAACTTTGTGAAAATCGCACACTTGAAGATTGTACATTTTATTAAAAGATGTACTCTTGAGTTTTGGACTGTTTAAATTGCCCAGGGCATAAAAATGGCTGAACAGACCTCATGGAAACAGAATTTTAAAAGGCAGCGGAAAAGGACAGACAGGCTGTTAGCATATGAAAAGCTCAGCGCTGCCCTGTAGTAAGTTTAAAAGGAGCCCGAGCTGTCAGTCACTCTGTGGTATTGGGTGGGTCCGGTAACCTATAAGCTGCTTGTTTACACTGGGGAGTAGCCCGTTTGAATCAACCAATCATCGGACGGCAAGCACAATGGGTTGTTAACACACATCCATTCACTGAAATTGACTCTACTACGTGATGTCTCCATGTATGAATGGAGGAAGTTAAAAGCCCTTCTCTTGTGTATTCGGACTTTTCGGTGCAAAATTACGCACGGACCTTTTCGGTGCGAAAACAGCAGGGACTCTCAGGGTATAAAGATTAAGCCCAGGAAGTTCTCTGCCCCTTTTTTGTCTCTTTTACTCTTTGGACTGCAGGTGAGCAAGGCTTTGACCCACTAGCAAGACAATCTAGTGAGAAGTAAAGGGGTGGTAATTTAAGGGAAATGTTGCTAAGATTGTAAGATTAACATTGTAGCCATTTATCCCTCGTTTTTGCCATCTGCCTTCCCCTGTTAAGCAATTTTACCGTGATTACTTTGATGGTGTGGTGTAGTTTCTTTAGTTTTAATAAAATTTGACTATCTTGCATCCAGACCATTTGTCCGTTTTTAATATATCATTAATTATAAGTTCCTCCAGTCAGAACTGGAGGGGGGGGAGGTTTAGCAATTCGAAACCGCTGATTGGAATTGGTCACAGTGCAGTGGCAAAGGTAAATTGCCGTAAACCAGGTAAAGGATGCCCACCTACACCACTGACATTAGACTGATTGGCCTGTAGTTACCAGGTTTGTCCCTCTTCCCTTTTTTTAAACAGGGTGTAACATTTGCAATCCTCCAGTCCTCTGTCACCACTCCCATATATCTGAGGGAGATTGAAAGATTGTGGTCGGAGCTTCTGCTATCTCCACCCTAGCTTCCCTCTGCAATCTAGGATGCATCCACCTGGACTGGGTGACTTGTTAACTTTGAGTGATGACAACCTACTTAGCACCTCCTTTCTATCCATTTTTATCCAATTTCTCTACTCCCCCCTCCTCTACTGCGACATTAACTTCATCCTCTTCTTTTGTGAAGACAGATGCTAAGTACTCATTCAGTACCTCAGTCATGCCCTCTGCCTCCGTATGATGAGCTCCTATTTGGTCCCTAATCGGCCCCACCATTCCTTTAACTATCCTTTTACTTTTCATATGTTTGTAAAAGATTTTTGGGTTCCCTTTTACATTACCCACTAATCTTTTCTTGTACTCTCTCCCTTGTGTCAGCTGTGGCTCAGTGGGCAGCACTCTCTAGGTGGGAGGGGCTAGGAGTGAGCCAGGTGTGGCTGGTTGCCTAATTGCAGCTGGGTGTTGGAGGAAGTTTTGTAAAAAGTTGGTGGAGGGTTTTGGGGTGTTGTTTGCAGGTTTTAGGGCCTTTTTGGCCCACAAAAAACAGCCAGATGGCTGCTGAGGGGTCCGGAGTGCCGGGCCCCTCAGAGGACAATATTCCCAAGAGGAATTTTATTAGGGAAAAAACTGTGGTGGGAAGGGGAAAAAAAAGGTCCAAAGATTTGGGCCGGGACCTCAGGAGGTTTGGTAAAGAAAATACGGTGGTGGTGCAATGTGAAGATAAGAAGATTCAAGCCTGGGATATAATCCAGGCGGTTCATGAGGACTGTGGTGAGGGAAGCTGTTTTGCCTGCCGACCAAAACCAAATGTGGGATTTGAGGTGACGGTCAGTGGCCGTGAGGAGGTGGAAAAACTGCAGCTCAGTCTGAAAGTTGGGGAGAAATTTTTGGAGGTGACTCTGCTATATTCAAAGGAGGTGGTGGTTTCATTTTTGAACTTGCCTGTGTACATCGAGGACGAAGTGCTGAGCAAAAAGTTGGAGTTGTGGGACATTAAAATCTGTTCTGAAATAAAGAGGAGGTACTATCCGGGAACACGGGTAGCAGACAGAACCCGGTATGTAAAGGTGCGGTTTCCAGAGGGGGTGAGGTCTTTGCCTTACAGTATGAAGTTCGAGACACTGGAAGGAGTACATTACTTTCGTGTGCTGCACGATAACCAAGTAAAGGTGTGTTACTATCGTCTGGGACATGACCATCTCGTGAGAAACTGTCCTGATTTGTATTGTTACAATTTCGGTGAGTCGGGACATATCGCGCGGAGCTGCAAGGCGGAGAGCTGTGGGGTGTGTCGTAAAGGCCCCACCCGCTGTGAGTGTGTGGCAGAAGGGAGCGAAATGAGTGATGAGGAGATGGGAGAAGGAGCAGGAGAGGAGTGTGGAACGGCCGGAGGTGCGGTGCAGTCGGAGGACACAGCCGGTAAAATGAAGGAAAAAGGAGCACAGGAAGAGGCAGAGGTTGGCGGAGATCGAGATGGAGTTGGCAGAAAACACGGCGAGTGCTATGGAGGGGAACAAAGACAGCAGCGGGCAGTGAGGGTCGAGTGCAGACTCGAGCCTTAGTGCAGTTCGGCTCCCCTGGGGAGTCTGGTGTCTGCGGGGGGAGAGGAGGCAGGAATGGGGTGTGTGGTGGAAGTGAGAGCTCCGGGGAAAGGCGGGGAGTCGGATATTTTGGTGAGCGGGAGGGGGCAGGGCGGGGAGAGGGTGCAAGAGGCAGGAGCCTTAAAGGGACAGCAGAATGGGATCGGCGAGATAGAGACATCAGATGGGAACAATTTAGGTGCGCCATTGTCCCATGGAGTGAGGGAACAAGGTGCAAGGGTCAGAGGTAGAGATGTGGTCGAAGGGGGCGGCACAGTGGGAGAAACTGCGATAGCAGGAAGACTCTCTATGGGAGATGAAGTATCTGACGGGGAGCAGGATTATGTATCTGACGGGGAGCAGGCACAGGGGGTTGCAGAAGAGCTTGAGTGTGAGGAATTAGAGGGGGACAGAGACATGGAAGTCGGGGGTGGGGTGGCATCATGTGGAAAGGGAAAGGTTAGTGAGGGGCAGAAGGAGGGAGAAAGGGCAGCTCATGGGCCCAAAGTTAAGGCAAGAAGAGGCTGAAACAGCAGGGAGGGGTCAAACAGGAGGGGAAAAAGAGCCGGAGGCTGCAGGAAAAAGCAACAGCTGCCCGAAAAGTTGAGAAGGAGCATGAGAGGAGGGAAGAGCCAGAGATTAAATGATGGGGAGATTATTGGGCATACTTCCCTTCTTTGGAGTCATGATTACATTGGTCTCGATCAATGTGAACAGACTGAGGGGTGAGAAGAAATTGCAGCAGTTGTTGCAGGGTTTTAAAGGCACGGACTTGTGTCTGCAAGAAACCTTTTGGGATGAGGATATTCTAGAAAGAGTTCAGAAGGTTTGGAAGGGAGAGGTGTTTGCAAGTTGTGCAAACAATAACCATAGAGGGGTGGCTGTTTTGGTGAGTCCGTCCATAGAAGAGAACGTTGCCTTGGTGGACAAGGACACTGAGGGGAGATTTTTACAGCTAAGGGTAAAATTGGAGGGATTTAATTGTGATCGTTTTAATATCTATGCACCGAACGACCATTGCAAGCGTCGTGAGTTTTTTCGGGGGTTATTCACTGAAGTGGCAGAGGTGGAAAATCCTTGTATAGTGGGGGATTTTAATGTATTTTTATCTTGGATGGACATTTCAGCCCAGATGACCTTTAAGGAGGATAACTCCAGAGGGATGATTATAAAATGATGGCAAATTTAAATTTGAGAGACTTATGGAGGGACCGGAACCCCATAAAAAGGGAGTTCTCCAGAGCAGGTTGGGTGGGTGATGTTTTAAAACAGAGCCGAATAGATTTTGTATTAATGCGGGAAGGGTTAAGTTTGGAGGTGATAGAGATTTATTATAAAAAAGTATTTTTTAGTGATCACTCGGCTTTGGTTCTTAGAATTAGGAACAGCAGAGTTAAGATTGGTTCAGGGGTGTGGATTTTAAACAATCAATACCTGAAGGAATGTGCTTATAAAGAAGGGATTATAAATATAATAAAGAATGCTCAGAAGGAACTTTTGTTCTTGAAAGAAAGAAGAGTTTGGTGGGATAATTTCAAATATGAGGTAAAAGTTTTTTCGGTATGTTATGGGAAAAAGAGGGCGGCAGCTAACTGGCATCGAGAAGAGAATATAAACAAAAGGTTTACGGATGTCTGTAAAGCAGTTGACGGAGGGGATAAGGGAGCTGAGACTAAGTTCCGGGTGCTAAAGGAAGAGTGGGAATTATTGCAAGCTGAAAAATGCAAGGGGGCCATTCTCCATGCAAAGGCTAGAGATGCATCGGAGGGCGAAAGATGCACTAGATATTTTCTAGAGCAAGAGAAGCTGCAACAGAGATTATCGTTAATTGAGGAGTTGAAGGTTGGGGAGAAGATCATTCATGAAAGTGAGGAGATTTTGGAGGTGACTAGCAGCTGAGCTATATACAAAAGAAGACATTTCCAATTTGGAGATGGAGAAGGTTACTGCTTTTATTGAAAAGGGTTTAAAGGAGGATGAGAGAAGCATGTGTGATAAAGAAGTAGGATTAGCGGAAATGAAAATAGCAATAAGTGGAATGAAGGGGGGGAAAAGCCCAGGGTCCGATGGACTAAGTGCAGAATTTTATAAGGAATTTTTCGAGATTTTAAGTCCATTGCTCTTAGAAGTTTTTAAGGAAATTAAAATTGAGGGAAGCCTGGCCCCATCAATGAGGAGAGGTATCATAAGCTTAGCTTATAAAAATAAAGGGGATAGACGGGATCTGAAGAATTGGAGGCCCATCACACTATTAAATGTGGATTATAAGATCTTGGCGAGGGTTATGGCAAATCGTTTGAAGGAGGTTTTACCGGAGATAGTTTGGCCCTCTCAGTCCTATGGAGTCATTGGCCGGGACATCGCAGACTCTGTGGTCTCAATCCGAGATGCGATAAAGCTCATGGAAGAGAGTGGGAGGGAGGCTTATGTATTAAAGATAGATCAAGAGAAAGCCTTTGATAGGGTCTCTCATGAGTTTTTATTGAAGGTTTTGGAAGCATTTGGTTTCAAGGAAAATTTCATTCAGTGAATAAGGATTTTTTATTCAAACATATTTAGCTGTGTTAAATGTAATGGTTTTTTATCTAAATATTTTCCGATACAGAGATCAGTGAGACAGGGTTGTCCCCTGTCCCCACTGCTGTACACATTAGTAGCAGAACCATTAGGTTACATGATGCGAAAGAAACAAGGTGTAGTTGGGATTGTGGTCCCCAGTTCTGGGCTGGTGTCGGTGATACACCAATATGCAGATGACACAACCTTAACATTGAGAAATGGGGAGTCAGTGAGGAAAGCTATGGAGGTAGTGGAGGAATATTGTAGAGCTTCAGGTGCCAGAGTGAATTATAGTAAGTCCCAATGCCTGGTTGCAGGGAGGGGTAGGGGGGAATGGTTGGGGGTATGTCCCTTTAAGGTGGTGGAGGTTTTGGAAGTTCTGGGGGTGCATATGGGGTGCAAGAAAGACAGGGAAGAAGTGGATCGATTAAATTGGGAAGCGAAGGTTATGAAAATTAAAAAGATTTTGGGAAGATGGGAAAGAAGGTGGTTGAAAGTACAAGGAAGAGCGACTGGTTTCTGCTCTCCTGCTATCTAAGCTATGATACTTATTGACGGTGGAGGATATTCCTGAGTGGGCAGAAAAGTCCATCCGAGAGGCTTGTGTGAGGTTTATATGGGAAGGGAAACCAGCCTTGTTGGCTTACAATACCATCATTGGATGGAGAAATCAGGGAGGACTCAACTTCCCAGATATTGATTTGAAGAAAAAGTCCTTTAGAATCAAATGGGTGAAGAGATTTCTTCAGAAGTCAAATTCAAGTTTTTGGAAGAGTTGTTTTGAGCATTTTTTAAAACGAAGTGGGATAGGAGGGTAGGGGATATTGTATATGGAATACAATAATAGGTTTTTGAAATCGATTAAACTTCTCCCTCGGTTTTATTCTGGGGTTGTAGAGACTTGGGCCCAATTTTTAAAAAGTGTGCAGTTTATGCCCAAGGGGGCTGAGGAATTTTTAGAACAGCCCTTATTTTTGAACAGGTGGGTCAACATCGAAGGAGAGGTTTTATTTAATCAAGCTTTTATAAAAGCTGGGATTATATCGGTGAAAGATGTATTATACGAGGTGATTCCAGGTTGTTTGCCAGAAGCGATAGTGAGGGACATGGTGTGGGAGGGAGATCAGGAGGTAGAGGAAAAAGCAATAGGAATTATGTATGAGAAGATTGTGAGGGCAATGCCACAGGATTGGATGGAAGAAATAAATGCGGAAATCTCCAAAGGAAGTAAAATGCATCCTGCTTTTCCAAGCTTTGTACTGGAGAAAGGGGGAGAGTTGGTCCAATTTGACAACTGTAATACTCGAGATTTCTATGAGGTATTCAGAGAATGGAGATTCAAGACACCTGCTGGTCAGGAGTTTTGGCAGAGTATATACCCACAGCTGGACTTCAACAGGATTTGGAAGGGAGTGTGGGCGAATTTTAAATGCCCAGAATGGATTGAACTGGATTTCAAATTGGCTCATAACCGGATTTTTACCATGACGTTCTTGTGCAAGATTGGACGAGTGGAGGCGGCAACTTGCCCAATGTGTGGGACACAGGATGAGACTCTGTTTAAGGACAGTATTTTACAACCAATTTTTAAAGTACAATCGATTAATATATGTTACAGGTGACAAATTAAACTTCAGGTTTTGATGTTAAAATGTGATGGCGGAATGGCTGTGCAGGGCAGTGGAATTGATTTGTATCATACAATGTAATGATCACGATGTTGTAAATGTTCTTAATGTTCAATAAAGTATAATATAAAAAAGTGGGCAGCACACTTGCTCTCTGAGTCAGAAGGTTGTGGGTTCTAGTCCCACTCCAGGGACTTGAGCACATAAAGCTAGGCTGACACTCCAGTGCAGTGCTGAGGGAGTGCTGCACTGTTTCTGATGAGACTTTAAATTGAGGCCCCGTCTGCTCTCTCAGGTGGATGTAAAAGATCCCATGGCACTCTTTTGAAGAAGTGTAGGGGAGTTATCCCCGGTGTCCTGGCCAATATTTATCCCTCAACCAACATAACAAAAACAGATTACCTGGTTATTATCACAATGCTGTTTGTGGGAGCTTGCTGAGCACAAATTGGCTGCCATGTTTCCCACATTACAACAATGACTCCACTTCAAAAGTACTTCATTGGCTGTAAAGAGCTTTGAGATGTCTGGTGGTCGTGAAAGGCGCTATATCAATGCAAGTCTTTCTTTCATATATCCGTTTTCAATTTCCCCCCACTCTCTGTATCCTCCTGGTTTTTGACTGTATTCTGTACCTGACATTTGTCGTAAACCTCCTTTTTCTGTTTTATTCTAACGTCTACATCCTTTGTCATCCAGGGAGCTTGAGCTTTGGTCGCCCCATCGTTCCTCCTTATGGGAATATGCTTGGTTTGTACCTGGTGTCAAATTTTGTTTTATAACGCTCCCGTGAAGCACGTTGGGACATTTTACTACATTAAATACGTTCTATAAAAACAAATTGTTGTTAGTGTCTGAAACTAACAAATTCCACAGAGGAAAAATAACAGTATTTTTACTCCCAAATATGAAGTATTTTGTTCCACGAGATTTATCTGCTTTTATTGATGAATTTGAAAAGTCTCTATTAAAACCTGAGCCAGTGTGTTGTGAGACAAAGAGCCTTGTGTCCAATGCGGGGAATAAAGGCCCACAGCCTCCCCGGGCCCCGGGCCCTGAACAAGGGACTGGAGAAACTCGCTGCCCTGCGGATCAATCAGCCAGCACTAGTCCCGCCCCTCGGGCTCCCCGATTGGTTGGAGGACCCACCGCCGGCTCCCTATTGGTCGGAAGCTCCCGTCAATCACCCGGGCGGTGTTAGCTGAGCATGCGCGGACCTTGGCAGCTGCCGCTGACACATCAGGTGAGAGAGCTCAGGGAGCGGGTTAATGAACCCCAGGGGAGGCTGCGAGATTCTCAGCAGCTCAGCTCTGCTCGGTGCTGCGTGAACGGGCTGCTCCACACCCCGGCTGCTCACGGAGAATGTCAGTGCGGAAGGCCCAGTGCAGAAGGCCCAGGGTGGAAGGCCCAGAGGAGAGTGTCCTAGGCGGGGGGCCCAGCACGGAGGACCCCAGGTGGGTGGCCCAGCACGGAGGACCCAGCGGAGAGTGTCCTAGGCGGGAGGCCCAGCACGGAGGACCCCAGGTGGGGGGCCCAGCACGGAGGACCCCAGGCGGGGGGCCCAGCACGGAGGACCCCAGGTGGGAGGCCCAGCACAGAGGACCCTAGGCGGGGGGCCCAGCACGGAGGACCCTAGGCGGGAGGCCCAGCACGGAGGACCCTAGGCGGGGGGCCCAGCACGGAGGACCCTAGGCGGGGGGCCCAGCACGGAGGGCCCCAGGCCGGGGGGCCAGCACGGAGGACCCCAGGTGGGGGACCCAGGGCGGAGGACCCCAGGTGGGGGGCCCAGCACGGAGGGCCCCAGGTGGGGGGCCTAGGGCGGAGGACCCCAGGCGGGGGGCCCAGCACGGAGGACCCCAGGCGGGGGGCCCAGCGCGGAGGACCCAGGGCGGAGGACCCCAGGCGGGGGGCCCAGCGCGGAGGACCCCAGGCCGGGGGCCCAGGGCGGAGGACCCCAGGCGGAGGGCCCAGGGCGGAGGACCCCAGGCGGGGGGCCCAGGGCGGAGGACCCCAGGCCGGGGGCCCCCAGGCCGGGGGCCCAGCACGGAGGACCCCAGGCGGGGGCCTAGGGTGGAGGACCCCAGGTGGGGGGCCCAGCACGGAGGACCCCAGGCGGGGTGCCCAGGGTGGAGCGGCTGGTCGACAGAAGCGGAGTCGGGAGATGCTGTGGGTGAGCATGCTGCACGGTTTCTAAAGTTGAAGAACGGTCTCCGGCCCGAATGAGTTCCAGCGGCCCCGCCTGTGCTTCGTCTGGCGGCAGCTGTGAGGCTTTGTTTCGGTGATGGGATCGGGTTTGTGTGCTGCCATTTTGGTGGAGGAAAGACAGACTGTTCCTATCTATAGTCTGGTGCTTGAACAGCCATAAGATGGGAAAAGAGAACGGGATACAAGTGAAAAAGGAAAATAAAAGACAAAACAAGGTATATCGGCAAGGAATAACCAATGTCTTGATGGCTGGGTCCTGTGAGTGATAACAGCAAGAAGAAGGAAATTTGAGTACTCGTTTTCCTCTTTTACGGGATTTGAGAAAGTGGTCGGCTTCTTTTCTGTGGAAAGGTTGAAGACTGTGGATAAGGATTATGACATTATATGGTTGGATAACATCAAGTGAAGACCAGGAGTTATTAGAGTGCCAATAGGACTGGCGTTGAACTGGTATTACTTGTTTTTGAAGAAGTTTCGGGTTCTGGTTAAAAGTAGTTTACTTGAAGTCTTAAGTGATTTTTTGATATGGTTGTAGGACTTTGCATATTGTGGTGTTATTTAGTGTTAAAGCCTTCCTTAATCGAACGAACGAACGCTCTAGTGAACGCATGCATGCGGATACAAATATATGCACGCACGCACGCATACACAATGGAACTTACGTTCGACCAAATGAAGGGCCCGCTCCCCAGGACGGGGGTCACTCGGTGAGTGTGAGGCCTGCCGGACAGATGACTGAACGCACGCATGCACTCAGGTAGACAAATGATACGCACACATGCACAATGGAACTTACGTTCAGTCGAATGAAGGGCCCTCGCTCCCCAGGATGAAGGCCCGCTTGGTGAGCGTGAAGCCTGCCGGACGGATGAACGAACGCACGCATGCACGCAGATAGAAATGACACATGTATGCAGTCATGCACAATGGAACTTATGCTTGAGCGAATGAACGGACGATTGGAGGAATGAATGATTGAACGATGCCAGTTGGACTGGTGTGTACGGATTCTTGGTTTATTAAAGGACAGGTGAGGTCTCTCTCTCTCTGTGTCCAGGAGGAGAGAGCACATCTGTTGCTGCTGCAGCTACTATTGGGGTGCCAAAGGAGAGGAGAGAGACCAGGAGACCAGACCAGAGCTAACAACAAAGGGAAGCCATAGGGAGGGGTGTTTGCTAGTGGTGTGTGTGGCCTAGTTTTTACAAGAGCCACACACACTCACACACACCCCCTAGATGTTTTCTTCTTCTTCTTTCCTCCCCCCCACTTAAATACAAAGTCTTTATGAGAGTGCACCATGAAACACCCACCTGTAGAAGTTTTCCAACAGTTCTCCCTCCTTCTGAACAGATGTAGGATGTTCATTTTTCTCACCTCTCTCCCTCTCCTGTGTGATGAAATATTCCATTCATCACTGCCTGTGACTGTGGTTGGTTTCAGTTTCATTTCCCTTACCTCAGTTCCGTTTCCTCACCATTGTATTGTATATTGTAATGTATTGTGTGTAGGGCTCTGCTCATACCTGGCCCCTATGTATGCAAGCTCAGCCTGCCTCATATCCAGTACTGCAGGCCTCCGGATGGAAGATACCTCTCTCCACTCTGTGTTACCTTCTAAGTTAATAAAAGCCTTGTTTTGTTTCGCTAACATCGAGTCTCGGAATTATTGAGGCACATCAATTTTATTAACTTATTTTTCAACACAATGGATCAACTCCTGAAACCCGAACGTTTGGATTTGGACCAGCATGCTTCGGACGCATCGGCATGCTTCGGACACTGGTTTATGTGTATGGAATTCTTCCTGGACAATTCCGCAGCCGTCAAAGACGCTACGGATGCTGCGAGTATGAAACTCGGAATTCTGCGGAATTGGGTAAGCCACCGGGTTTACCCCCTCATCCAAGACGCCGACACGTACCTGGCCGCCTGCGACATCTTAAAGGCGCACTACCAGCAGCCTATGAATGAGGTGTATGCTAGGTATCTGCTCGCTACTCGCGCACAGCGACCTGGGGAGTCGGTGGAGGAGTTCCTAGGCACCCTGAAAATGCTTGGCAAAGACTGCAAGTGCCAAGATGTAAAAGCCGCAGTGTACACTGACGAGCTTGTTCACGATGCCTTTATCACAGGCCTCAGCTCCACTTACATCCGGCAGAGACTGCTGAAAAAAACGGGATTGGACCTGAAACAGGCTGCGGACACAGCGCGATCCCTGGATGTGGCCCAGAGAAACTCGGACGCCTACTCTTCAGCCCGCGCCGTCCACGCCACCACGTGTGCACCAAGGGCGCCGCCATCTTGGAAGGCATCTTCCCCGCCCGGCAGCCCGACACCGTCGGGGCCCCGCTCTCCCCCCAGAAGCCCTACGACAGCCGCGACGCGTCGGGGACCCAACTGCTACTTCTGCGGGCAGCCAAAGCACACCAGAAACCTGTGCCCGGCGAAAGGCACCACCTGCTTTAAGTGCGGTAAGAAGGGGCACTTCGGGAAGGTGTGCAGAGGGAACCCCGCCGGAAAACCCTCCACCGCCGCGTGTGCGCCGTGGGAGCGGCCATCTTGGACGCCATCTTGCCCGACCTCGTGGGGTCCGCCATCTTATGAGCAGACAGCATGGACGCCATCTTGTCTTGATCAGGGCCCTACAGTGGCATCGGTCACAGTGCACCAGACCAGGCCGCACCCGCTATCCAAATCAATGGTGGACATCGAGGTAAACGGGTGCCGGGTTAAATGTTTAATTGACAGTGGAAGCACGGAGAGTTTTATCCACCCTGAACTGGCACAACAACTCTCCCTAAAGGTGGTCCCTACTCGGGGTACCATCTCTATGGCTGATAAAACCCAGACATCGACCATTCTGGGTTACTGCACGGTACAATTGTCCATTAACGGAACTGTATACGATAATTTTAAAGTATTAATCATGAAGAATCTATGTGCGAGCGTGATCTTGGGCCTGGATTTCCAGTGCAACCACCAAAGCATCACGCTCAAGTACGGTGGGTCCCAGCCGCCCCTCACAGTGTGCGGTCTGGCTACCCTGAAGGTAAAGCCGCCTTCGCTATTCGCGAACCTTACCCCTAACTGTCGGCCGATAGCGACCAAAAGCAGAAGGTACAGCTGGGAGGGCAGGCGGTTTATCGCGACCGAGGTAGACAGGCTCCTGAAAGAGCGCATTATTGAACGCAGCAGCAGCCCGTGGCGCGCCCTAGTGGTAAGGGGTAGCGAGAAGAAACGGATGGTGATCGACTATAGCCAAACGATCAACAGGTACACCCAACTAGACGCCTACCCGCTACCCCGCATATCAGAAATGGTGAACCAAATCGCCCAATACCGGGTGTTCTCCACCATCGACCTCAAGTCAGCGTACCACCAGCTCCCTATCAGACCAGAGGACCGCCCGTACACCGCCTTCGAGGCGAACGGATGCCTCTACCAATTCCTCAGAGTCCCCTTTGGGGTGACGAATGGGGTCTCGGTCTTCCAGAGGGAGATGGACCGCATGGTCGATGACCACCACTTGCAGGCAACCTTCCCCTACCTCGACAACGTCACCATCTGCGGCCACAACCAGCAGGATCACGACTCGAACCTCGAGAGGTTCCTGAAAACCGCACAAAAACTCAACCTCACCTACAACGAGGACAAATGCGTTTTCAACACCACGCGCCTATGCATACTAGGCAGCGTGGTGGAGAATGGGGAAATCGGACCAGACCCCGACCGATTGCGCCCCCTATGGGAGCTGCCCCTGCCCAACACTCCCAACGCCCTGAAAAGGTGCCTGGGGTTATTTTCTTATTATTCCCAATGGGCTCCCAACTACTCCGACAAAGCCCGCCCCCTCTTGAAAGCATCCTCTTTTCCGCTCTCTGCTGAGGCCCACGCTGCCTTCAAAAGCATTAAGCAGGATATTGAGTGGGCCACGCTACAGGCAGTGGACGAGAACACTCCATTTCAAGTGGAAAGTGATGCGTCTGACTTTGCCTTGGCGGCCACCCTCAACCAGGCGGGGCGGCCCGTAGCTTTCTTCTCGAGGACCCTCCAAGGGCCCGAGATCAGACACTCCTCCGTGGAAAAGGAGGCCCAAGCCATCGTGGAGGCAGTGCGCCACTGGTGCCACTACCTAGCCGGCAAACGCTTCACCCTACTTACCGACCAGCGGTCGGTAGCGTTTATGTTCAATAATAAACAGAAGGGGAAGATTAAAAATGATAAGATTCTTAGGTGGCGGATCGAGCTCTCCACCTTCGAGTACGACATCATTTACCGGCCAGGGGCCCTTAACGAATCCCCAGATGCCCTCTCACGAGGGATGTGTGCCAGCGCCACCGGGGATCGGCTACAGACCCTCCACAACGACCTCTGCCACCCAGGGGTCACGCGGCTATTCCACTTCATAAAGTCCCGTAACTTACCCTACTCGATTGAGGAAGTTCGGTCTCTGACCAGGAACTGCCGCACTTGCGCTGAGTGCAAGCCTCGGTTCTACCGCCCAGATAGAGCCCACTTAATCAAAGCTACACGGCCCTTTGAGTGGCTCAGCTTAGATTTCAAGGGCCCCCTCCCGTCCGTCGACCGCAATGTTTACTTCCTGAACATTGTGGACGAATACTCCCGGTTCCCATTCACCTTCCCCTGCCCAGACATGACCAGCGCCACGGTCATTAAATGCCTCAACAGCCTGTTCTGCCTGTTCTGTATGCCGAGCTACATACATACGGATAGGGGGGCGTCCTTCATGAGTGAAGAGCTACGCCAGTACATGCTGTCCAGGGGGATCGCCACGAGCCGTACCACCAGCTACAACCCCCGGGGTAACGGTCAAGTGGAGCGAGAGAACGGGACAGTATGGAAAGCAGTCACTCTAGCTCTAAGGACCAAGGGCCTCCCTATCTCCCGCTGGCAGGAAGTCCTCCCAGATGTGCTCCATTCGATACGGTCACTATTGTGTACTACCACTAATGCCACGCCTCATGAACGAATGTTTGTCTTTCCCCGGAAATCCACCTCAGGCATATCCATGCCGTCATGGCTCTCCACCCCAGGTCCGGTATTCGTGCGAAGGCATGTGAGGGGCCACAAGACGGACCCTCTCGTGGAGCCAGTGCACCTACTCCACGCCAACCCCCAATACGTGTATGTCCGGCACGCCGACGGAAGGGAGGACACCGTGTCCATAAAAGACGTCGCCCCAGCCAGTAATGACAACAACCACGGCAATAGCAGCAACAACGATCACAGCAACTCTTACCCACCCACTACTCTTTCATCACCCCCGGAAGAACATCGACCAATGGCACCCCCACCAACTACCCCTTCAACAACCCTGGCGGCACCCCCGGCAGAGACCCAGGAGGCTACCGGGGACACCCAGCCGACACCCGCGGCACCACAACAGCCACACCGGTCGCAGAGGACTATCAAACCCCCGAACAGACTAAATCTATAGAAGGGGTGAATGTGATGAAATATTCCATTCATCACTGCCTGTGACTGTGGTTGGTTTCAGTTTCATTTCCCTTACCTCAGTTCCGTTTCCTCACCATTGTATTGTATATTGTAATGTATTGTGTGTAGGGCTCCGCCCATACCTGGCCCCTATGTAAGCAAGCTCAGCCTGCATCATATCCAGTACTGCAGGCCTCCGGATGGAAGATACCTCTCTCCACTCTGTGTTACCTTCTAAGTTAATAAAAGCCTTGTTTTGTTTCGCTAACATCGAGTCTCGGAATTATTGAGGCACATCATCCTGTAATGGAGACCAGTTGGGGAAACAGTGATGGAATGGCTTCCCTTTGTTGTTAGCTCTGGTCTGGTCTCCTGGTCTCTCCTCTCCTCTCCTCTGGCACCCCAATAGTAGCTGCAGCAGCAACAGATGTGCTCTCTCCTCCTGGACACAGAGAGAGAGACCTCACCTGTCCTGTCCTCTCCTCTCCTCTCCTCTCTTCTGGCACAGCAGCAGCACCAGATTCCTGGCTGGCTATCAGGGATCCCGAGGTTCATTTTTTCTCTGTTATTTAAATCTGGTAGTACTTGTTACAACTCATCAATTACATGATAAATCCATTATATTCATTAACCACAATAAGGCTAAGCCTTAAAAAACAGCTTTAAGATTAACAGTACAAATACAATAATACATTTTTCTAGACAAAACCAATGTCAACAATACAGGTACCCATAGTAAAAAACAATACATACCAGTCCTACTGGCAATCTAGTAACTCGTCATTTTTGCTTGGTATAACCTGTTGTCCTTTTTAAAATTTTAACATTCAAGTACAACAGTACTTATACAACTCATCAGTTACATAGTAAATCCATTACATTCACTGACCAATTATGGTCAACAATATAAATACAACAATAAATTTTACAGGTAAATCAATAATATTTACAGTACAAACTGCAACTATTTAATAAACCAAGAATCCGTACACACCAGTCCAACTGGCATCGTTCATTCATTCCTCCATTCGTCCGTTCGTTCGCTCAAGCGTAAGTTCCATTGTGCATGACTGCGTACATGTGTGTCATTTCTATCTGCGGCAATGCGTGCGTTCACTAGAGCGTTCATTCGTTCGATTAAGGAAGGCTTTGACACTAAATAACACCACAATATGCAAAGTCCTACAACCATATCAAAAAATCACTTAAGACTTCAAGTAAACTACTTTTAACCAGAACCCGAAACTTCTTCAAAAAACAAGTAATACCAGTTCAACGCCAGTCCTATTGGCACTCTAATAACTCCTGGTCTTCACTTGATGTTATCCAACCATATAATGTCATAATCCTTATCCACAGTCTTCAACCTTTCCACAGAAAAGAAGCCGACCACTTTTTCAAATCCCGTAAAAGAGGAAAACGAGTACTCAAATTTCCTTCTTCTTGCTGTAATCACTCACAGGACCCAGCCATCAAGACATTGGTTATTCCTTGCCGATATACCTTGTTTTGTCTTTTATTTTCCTTTTTTCCTTTCACTTGTATCCCGTTCTCTTTTCCCATCTTATGGCTGTTCAAGCACCAGACTATAGATAGGAACAGTCTGTCTTTCCTCCACCAAAATGGCAGCGCACAAACCCGATCCCATCACCGAAACAAAGCCTCACAGCTGCCACCAGACGAAGCACAGGCGGGGCCGCTGGAACTCATTCGGGCCGGAGACCGTTCTTCAACTTTAGAAACCGTGCAGCATGCTCACCCACGGCATCTCCCGACTCTGCTTCTGTCGACCAGCCGCTCCACCCTGGGCACCCCGCCTGGGGTCCTCCGCCCTGGGCCCCCCGCCTGGGGTCCTCCGTGCTGGGCCTCCCGCCTGGGGTCCTCCGTGCTGTGCCCCCCACCTGGGGTCCTCCGTGCTGGGCCCCCCGCCTGGGGTCCTCCGCCCTGGGCCCCCCGCCTGGGGTCCTCCACCCTGGGCCCCCCACCTGGGGTCCTCCGTGCTGGGCCTCCCACCTGGGGTCCTCCGTGCTGGGCCTCCCGCCTAGGACACGCTCCTCTGGGTCCTCCGTGCTGGGCCCCCCATCTGGGGTCCTCCGCCCTGGGCCACCTGCCTGGGGCCCTCCGTGGTGGGCCTCCCGCCTGGGGTCCTCCGTGCTGGGCCCCCTGCCTGGGGTCCTCCGTGCTGGGCCTCCCGCCTGGGGCCCTCCGTTCTGGGCCACCCGCCTGGAGCCCTCCGTGGTGGGCGTCCCGCCTGGGGTCCTCCGTGCTGGGCTCCCCGCCTGGGGTCCTCCATGCTGGGCCCCCCGCCTAGGGTCCTCCGTGCTGGGCCCCCCACCTGTGGTCCTCCATGCTGGGCCCCCCGCCTGGGGTCCTCTGTGCTGGGCCTCCCACCTGGGGTCCTCCGCTCTGGGCCCCCTGCCTGGGGTCCTCCGTGCTGGGCCTCCCGCCTATGACACCCTCCTCTGGGTCTTCCACCCTGGGCCTTCTGCACTGGGCCCTCCACACTGACATTCCCCATGAGCAGCCGGGGTGTGGAGCAGCCCGTTCACACAGCACCGAGCAGAGCTGAGCTGCTGAGAATCTCGCAGCCTCCCCTGGGGTTCATTAACCCGCTCCCTGAGCTCTCTCACCTGATGTGTCAGCGGCAGCTGCCAAGGTCCGCGCATGCTCAGCTCACACTGCCCGGGTGATTGACGGGAGCTTCTGACCAATAGGGAGTGAGCGGGGCAGGGCTGGAGGAGCAAGCCGGTGGCGGGCGCTCCACCCAATCGGGGAGCCCGAGGGGCGGGACTAGCGCCGGCTGATTGTCTGATCCGCAGGGCAGCGAGTTTCTCCAGTCCCTTGTTCAGGGCCCGGGGCCCGGGGAGGCTGTGGGCCTTTATTCCCCGCATTGGACACAAGGCTCTTTGTCTCACAACACACTGGCTCAGGTTTTAATAGAGACTTTTTAAATTCATCAATAAAAGCAGATAAATCTCGCGGAACAAAATATTTAATATTTGGGAGTAAAAATACTGTTACTTTTCCTCTGTGGAATTTGTTAGTTTCAGACAATAACAATGATTTGTATTTTCGAATGTATTTAATGTAGTAAAATGTCCCAACGTGCTTCACGGGAGCGTTATAAAACAAAATTTGACACCAGGTACAAACCAAGCATATTCCCATAAGGAGGAACGATGGGGCGTCCAAAGCTCAAGCTCTGTGGTGTATGTGCCTTTAAGACCCCAGGTGTGCGTAATGCCGGTAATTGCCATTTGGGCTATATAAGCCTGTGTATTGTGTATATCCTTTAGAACCCCCCCCCCCAGACTTGCTTAGTAAATACCTATGAACCAACTCCTGTCTTCAGTGTCTTTATCTACACACGGACACTACAGTGGCGACGAAGTGGAAACGGACTTACCTGCAATTCGGCAGCACCTCAAGGACATCGATTCCTCCAGCGTCCAGAAGACTCAAGGAAGTAAGAGAAACTGTGGTTTCACCAGCTGGCCAAGCTGGTGACAGGTACTGCGCTAATCCTTCCTGGGCGTCAGGCTGGAGCTCCAGCGGCGGGCTCTACAGCTGAGACAGGCAGCGAAATCGGAGGCAAGCAATAACGGACTGGGAGGGTGCACTCGAGAGACAGCCGGCGCGGCAAGCAGGTCAGCGTTTAGACCTCCGTCGGGAACGAGTCTCCAACAGTGAATAAACGGAAACCACAGTAAAACAGCGTTGTTATCGGTAGCAGCGGCGGGAAAGCGCGGGAAGCGCCATATCGTTGCTACAGAGAGAGAAAAAAAAGCGCGGGAAGCGCCATATCTTTTCTGAAATGCCTAACTCTGGTAATATTGAGGCTTTTGATGGCGAAATAGAAGATTGGACCACATACGTGGAAAGAGTAGAGGTTTATTGCACTGCAAATGGAATAACAGATGAAAAAAAAGCTTCAGTACTTCTGAACTTAATGGGTGCGAAGACATACGGGCTGTTACGAAATTTAATCACTCCAGCCAAACCAAAGGACAAAACTTTTAAAGAAATTGTTGATACCCTGCAGGAGCATTTAAACCCAACACCGCTGCTGATAGCAGAACGATTCAAGTTCTTCAAGAGAAATCAACACAAGAATGAAAGTAACGCTGATTACCTAACCGAATTAAGAAAGCTATCAAAGTACTGCCAATTCGGAGCAGGACTATCGGATTATCTTCGAGACAAATTTGTTTGCGGTCTCTTAAGTGAAGGAACACAAAAAAGACTGCTTTCTGAAAAAGATTTAACATTGGACAAAGCTTTCAGTATGGCTGTATCATACGAAGCAGCAGCAAAAGGAGCTGCAGAGATACAACAAGAGACACAGGACTTCGGCACCCATAAAATGACACCGGAGTTCGAAAGATGTTATCGCTGTGGCAGATCCACCCATAACCAGAGGGACTGCTGGTTCAAGGGCAAAGCATGCAGACAATGTGGTAAGATTGGACATATTGCATGGGTATGCCAATCTGGACAAATAAATCCACTGACAGAAAACAAAAAATCAATAAAGAAAAGTACAGGAAGGTACAAATGATGACGGACAATAGCTCCGAAGACCAGAATAGCGATAGCGACTCCGGAAACAAGAGACTAAGCTGTCTCAAATTACATAATGTACTTGCCAAAGAGGATTACCAAACCATTTGGGTTACCCTCACAATAGCAGGGTCCCCAGTTAAAATGGAGCTAGATACAGGATCAGCTCTAACCGTAATAAATCGACGAGATTACGAGAGGCTATTTTCGCATATACCTCTAAAAGACACATCCATTATCTTAAAAACATATACGGGGCAGAAAGTCTACCCCAAAGGAAAAATAAGGGTGCCTGTGGTATACAATGGCAAAGAAATACAAAAGTTGTATTTATACATTCTACAAGATGGTGGTCCACCGTTGTTGGGACGTGAATGGATAAGGAAGTTACGTTTAGACTGGCACTCCATTCAGGCACTGACGGTGACCAGTAAGGAAAAAAACAATGATGACATCATACTTGAACGATTAAAAGATATCTGGGCCAACGCCAAAGAAGTGTTTCAAGAGAAACTAGGAACCTTGAAAGGCATCACCGCCTCAATAAAAGTGGAAGATACAGCAATTCCAAAATTTTTTAAGGCAAGACCGGTGCCATACGCGATACGTCCGGCAGTCGAGGCAGAGCTGGAGAATTTGGAAAAGGCAGGCGTATTATCCAAAATAGATTGGAGCGAATGGGCAACACCCATCGTTCCAGTCATGAAAAAAACATTGAAAAATAACTCTGAGGAACAGAAAAAAATTCGCATCTGTGGGGACTTTAAGGTGACTGTAAACCCGGTCCTTCACACGGTACAGTATCCTCTTCCGAGGATAGAAGATATTTTCGCCTCACTATCCGGAGGGAAACGTTTCACAAAAATTGACTTGGCACAGGCATATCTACAGATGGAGGTTGAGGAGACCTCTAAAAAGTATCTCACAATAAACACACGCAAAGGCCTGTACCAGTACAATCGACTGGTTTTTGGAATAGCATCAGCTCCAGCTATCTGGCAAAGAGCTATGGAGCAAGTCCTGCAAGGGATTCCGGGGACTCAATGCTACCTAGACGACATCCTTATAACAGGAGAAAACGACAACGAGCACCTTGCCAATTTGGAGCAGGTGCTCACTAGGCTGAAAGAACGGGGCCTACGAGCAAATCGCCCCAAGTGCGAATTTTTCCAAAATCATATTGTGGCCACATAATTAATAAGGAAGGGTTGCATAAGTCACCTGAAAAAATTGAAGCAGTTATAAAAGCCCCAGCACCTGAAAATGTTTCACAATTAAGGTCATTCCTGGGATTAATAAATTACTATCATAAATTTTTACCGAACTTATCAACTATTCTACACCCTCTTAATGATCTTCTACAGACAGGAGTGATTTGGAAATGGAACGAAGACTGTAAACGTGCCTTCCATAAATGTAAAGACTTAATCACATCCGAGAAAATTTTGGCTCATTACAACCCATCACTACCAATCAGACTGGCGTGCGATGCATCCCCTTACGGCATAGGAGCAGTATTGTCCCATAGATTCCCTGATGGCTCGGAACGGCCGATAGCTTTTGCGTCACGCTCATTGAACTCAGCTGAGCCTAACTATGCCCAGATAGACAGGGAAGCACTCAGCCTGGTATGGGGAGTGAAGAAATTCAACCATTACCTACAGACAAAAATTTACCTTGCTGACTGACCATCAACCCCTCATCTCCCTGGCAAAGGGTGCACATCGACTTTGCTGGTCCATTTATGGACTCAATGTTCTTAATCGCAGTTGATGCACACTCCAAGTGGCCGGAGGTAATAAAGATGTCCTCCACCACCACGGAAAAAACCATCACAGTATTAAGGACCATATTTGCCAGGAATGGGCTGCCGGAACAGATATGTTCTGATAATGGACCGCAATTTGTGTCCGAAGAATTCAGAAAGTTCTTAAAGAACAATGGGGTAAAGCACTACACGTCCGCCCCATACCATCCCACCACCAATGGATTGGCTGAAAGGTTTGTCCAGACCTTCAAGAAAGCCATCAAGGCCATGGGTAATGAAGACATAAAACTTCAGCACAAGGTGGATAACTTCTTATTTGCATATAGGAATGCAACGCATATGGTTACTAACCAAACTCCCGCCATGATGTTCTACAATAGAAACCTAAGATGCCGGCTGGATTTGGTCAAGCCCAACATCCGAAGGGACGTGGAGAACCGGCAGTTTCAGGGCATGAATGAAAGGCCAACTAGGGCCTTCCAGATAGGCCAACCGGTTTTGGCCCGGGACTACCGTACCGAGAAATGGCAGCCTGGAACTATCTGCACACGATTAGGACCACTGATGTATACCATGGACATCGGAGACAGCATAATAAGGCGCCATGCTGACCAAATCATCAAGTCATCCGAAAAGGGACAACCTACACCACCACTCTATACATCTAACGATGAAGTAGAGATACCCATATCTACCTCCGATCCGGTGATACTGGAGCCCGATGAACCCGACACTGGCCTTCAAGCCGAATCAGCCTTGCCAGAAGAACCTACTACACCACCAGAAACTACTACACCCCCGAGGCGTTATCCGGACCGAGTCAGGAAGCCTCCTGAGAGACTAACTTATAATTAATTAATACAGCAATGTATATTATTTTATATATAACATGTAATTAATAATTACTTAAAATATGATGTACTAGTTAGCTAGAAGGGGAGGAATTGTGGTGTATGTGCCTTTAAGAGCAATTATGGTGTATGTGCCTTTAAGAGCCCCAGGTGTGCGTAATGCCGGTAATTGCCATTTGGGCTATATAAGCCTGTGTATTGTGTATATCCTTTAGAAACCCCCCCCCAGACTTGCTTAGTAAATACCTATGAACCAACTCCTGTCTTCAGTGTCTTTATCTACACACGGACACTACAAGCTCCCTGGATGACAAAGGATGTAGACGTTAGAATAAAACAGAAAAAGGAGGTTTATGACAAATGTCAGGTACAGAACACAGTCAAAAACCAGGAGAATACAGAGAGTGGGGGGAAATTGTATAAGGATATATGAAAGACTTGCATTTATATAGCGCCTTTCATGACCACCAGACATCTCAAAGCTCTTTACAGCCAATTAAGTACTTTTGAAGTGGAGTCATTGTTGTAATGTGGGAAACACGGCGGCCAATTTGTGCTCAGCAAGCTCCCACAAACAGCATTGTGATAATAACCAGGTAATCTGATTTTGTTATGTTGGTTGAGGGATAAATATTGGCCAGGACACCGGGGATAACTCCCCTACTCTTCTTCAAGAGTGCCATGGGATCTTTTACATCCACCTGAGAGAGCAGACGGGGCCTCAGTTTAAAGTCTCATCAGAAACAGTGCAGCACTCCCTCAGCACTGCACTGGAGTGTCAGCCTAGCTTTATGTGCTCAGGTCCCTGGAGTGGGACTAGAACCCACAACCTTCTGACTCAGAGAGCAAGTGTGCTGCCCACTGAGCCACAGCTGGCACAAGGGAGAGAATACAAGAAAAGATTAGTGGGTAATGTAAAAGGGAACCCAAAAATCTTTTATAAACATATGAAAAGTAAAAGGATAGTTAAAGGAATGGTGGGGCCGATTAGGGACCAAATAGGAGCTCATCATACGGAGGCAGAGGGCGTGGCTGAGGTACTGAATGAGTACTTAGCATCTGTCTTCACAAAAGAAGAGGATGAAGTTAATGTTGCAGTAGAGGAGGGGGAGTAGAGAAATTGGATAAAGATGGATAGAAAGGAGGTGCTAAATAGGTTGTCATCACTCAAAGTTAACAAGTCACCCAGTCCAGGTGGATGCATCCTAGATTGCAGAGGGAAGCTAGGGTGGAGATAGCAGAAGCTCCGACCACAATCTTTCAATCTCCCTCAGATATATGGGAGTGGTGCCAGATGACTGGAGGATTGCAAATGTTACACCCTGTTTAAAAAAAGGGGAAGAGGGACAAACCTGGTAACTACAGGCCAATCAGTCTAATGTCAGTGGTGTAGGTGGGCATCCTTTACCTGGTTTACGGTAATTTACCTGGTCAGGCAGCCTTTGCCACTGCACTGTGACCAATTCCAATCAGCGGTTTCGAATCGCTAAACCCCCCGCCCCTCCAGTTCTGACTGGAGGAACTTATAATTAATGATATATTAAAAATGGACAAATGGTCTGGATGCAAGAAAGTCAAATTTTATTAAAACTAAAGAAACTACACCACACCATCAAAGTAATCACGGTAAAATTGCTTAACAGGGGAAGGCAGATGGCCAAAACGAGGGATAAATGGCTACAATGTTAACTTTACAATCTTAGCAACATTTCCCTTAAATTACCACACCTTTACTTCTCACTAGATTGTCTTGCTAGTGGGTCAAAGCCTTGCTCACCTGCATTCCAAAGAGTAAAAGAGACAAAAAAGGGACAGAGGACTTCCTGGGCTTAAACTTTATACCCTGACAGTCCCTGCTGTTTTCGCACCGAAAAAGTCCGTGCGCAATTTTGCGCCGAAAAGTCCGAATACACAAGAGAAGGGCTTTTAACTTCCTCCATTCATATATGGAGACATCACGTAGTAGAGTCAATTTCAGTGAATGGATGTGTGTAAACAACCCATTGTGCTTGCTGTCCGATGATTGGCTGATTCAAACGGGCTACTCCCCAGTGTAAACAAGCAGCTTGTAGGTTACCGGACCCGCCCAATACCACAGGGTGACTGACAGCTCGGGCTCCATTCAAACTTACTACAGGGCAGCGCTGAGCTTTTCATATGCTAACAGCCTGTCTGTCCTTTTCTGCTGCCTTTTAAAATTCTGTTTCCATGAGGTCTGTTCAGCCATTTTTATGCCCTGGGCAATTTAAACAGTCCAAAACTCAAGAGTACATCTTTTAATAAAATGTATAATCTTAAAGTGTGCGATTTTCACAAAGTTCTTTGATTCCAGTGTCCAAGTGCTGCCCAGCTTACGAGCTTTTTAACGCAGCCTTTTGCGGTTCTGGGTATGTTTTAAAACATTGTCCAACCCAGAGACAATTTAAATCACACAAGTCTTCGTCCACGATGTGGATTAATATTTCCCCATCTTCGGGGGCTGAGGGGATTTTGCGACCCCTACAGTGGTGGGTGAACGACTAGAGACCATTGTCAAGGACAAAGTTAATTCTCACTTGGAGAAGCATGGGTTAATAAGGGGCAGCCAGTATGGATTTGTTAAAGGTAAATCGTGTCTGATTAACCTGATTGAGTTCTCTGATGAAGTAACAGAGGGTTGATGAAGGTAGTGCAGCAGATGTTGTATATATGGACTTTAAAAAGGCATTTGATAAAGTACCACAGAAGAGACTTACTCTGAAAATAGAAGCAGAGGGAATTAAAGGGCTGATGGTAATTTGGGTATATAATTGGCTAAGGGAGAGGAGGCAGTGAGCAGCGCTGAGGGATGTTTTTCTGACTGGAGGGAAGTATGCAGTGGGCTCCACCAGGGGTCGGGATTAGGACCATTGCTTTTCTTGTTATATATAACTGACCTGGACTTGGGTATAGGTGAACAATTTCAAAGTTTACGGATGATACTATTTACTGTGTTGCCAAGTTTTGTGAGTGTAGTTGTAGCAGACTTCAGAAGGACAGAGACAGACTGTGAAATGAGCAGACACAAGGCAGATGACATTAAATGAGGAGAAGTGTGAAGTGATGCACTTTGGGAGAAACAACAGGGAGAGGCCGTATAATCTAAATGGGACTATTTTGAGGGGGTGCAAGAGCAGAGGGACCTGGGGGTCCATATTCACAAGTCTTTGAAAGTGCCACGGCAAGTTGGTGAGGCGGTTCAGGAAGCGTATGGGATACTTGGCTTTGTAAATAGGGCCATTGAATACAAAAACAAGGAAGTTACACTAAACCTTTACAAATCACTAGTTAGGAACATAGGACAGAAGGAGGCCATTCAGCCCCTCGAGCCTGTTCCGCCATTCAATGAGATCATGGCTGATCTGTGACCTAACTCCATACACCTGCCTTTGGCCCATATCCCTTAATACCTTTGGTTAACAAAAACCTATCAATCTCAGATTGAAAATTAACAATTGATCAAGCATCAATTGCTGTTTGTGGAAGAGAGTTCCAAACCTCTACCACCCTTTGTGTGTAGAAGTGTTTCCTAATTTCACTCCTGAAAGGTCTGGCTCTAATTTTTAGACTCTGCCCCCAGTCCTAGAATCCCCAACCAGCAGAAATAGTTTCTCTCTATCTACCCTATCTGTTCCCCTTAATATCCTGAAAACTTCGATCAGATCACCCCTTAACTTTCTAAATTCCAGGGAATACAACCCTAATTTGTGTAATCCCTCCTTGTAACTTAACCCTTGAAGTCCAGGTATCATTCTGGTAAACCTACGCTGCACTCCCTCCAAGGCCAATATATCCTTCCTAAGGTGTGATGCCCAGAACTGCTCCCAGTGCTCCAGGTGTGGTCTAACCAGGGTTTTGTACAGCTGCAGGGTTTTGGCCTCAGCTGGAGTCTTGTGTACAGTTCTGGGTGCCACACTTTAGGAAGGATGTCAAGGCCTTGGAGAGGGTGCAGAGGAGGTTGACCAGGATGGTACCAGGGATGAGGGACTTCAGTTATGTGGAGAGACTGGAGAAGCTGGGATTGTTCCCCTTAGAGCAGAGAAGGTTAAGAGGAGACCTAATAGAGATGTTCAAAATGATGAGGGGATTTGATCGAGCAAGTAGGGAGAAACTGTTCACTTTGGCAAGTGGGTCGGTAACCAAAGGTCACAGATTTAAAATAGTTGCTAAAAGAACTAGAGGGGAAATGAGGAGAATTGTTTTCATACAGAGGGTTGTTCAGATCTGGAATGCACCATCTGAAAGGATGCTGGAATCAGGTTCCACAGGAACTTTCAAACAGTAATAGACGAGTCCTTGAAGAGGACTAGTTTGCAGAGTTGTGGGGATAAAGCTGGGGTGTGGGACTAAATTGGACAGCTCTTTCAAAGACACGATGGGCCGAATCACCTCCTTCTGTGCTGTTAGATTCTATGATCAGTGTGAAGTCGCTGGTGTCTCTTCAACTCCCCGGAGCTTTTAAAGCTCTTCCCACAGTCAGAACATTTAAAGGGCTTCTCATCCGTGTGAACTCGCTGGTGCCCCTTCAGGTCCCCGGAGCTTTTAAAGCTCTTCCCACAGTCAGAACATTTAAAGGGTCTCTCGTTAGTGTGAACTCGTTGGTGCCCCTTCAGCTCCCCGGAGCTTTTAAAGCTCTTCCCACAGTCAGAACATTTAAAGGGCCTCTCGTCAGTGTGAACTCGCTGATGTGTCAGCAGGTTGGATGACTGAGTGAATCCCTTCCCACACACAGAGCAGGTGAATGGCCTCTCCCCAGTGTGAACTCGCTGGTGTACCAGCAGGCGGGATGACTGAGTGAATCCCTTCCCACACATGGAGCAGGTGAATGGCCTCTCCCCAGTGTGTAGGTGTTGGTGTGTCTTCAAACCCCTGGAGCTTTTAAAGCTCATCCCACAGTCAGAACATTTAAAGGGTCTCTCGTCACTGTGAACTCGCAGATGTACCAGCAGGTGGGATGAATCAGTGAATCCCTTCCCACACACGGAGCAGGTGAACAGCCTCTCCCCAGTGTGTAGGAGCCAGTGTCCCTTCAGCTCCTGGGGGCTTTTAAAGCTCTTCCCACAGTCAGAACATTTAAAGGGTCTCTCGTCAGTGTGAATAAGTTGGTGTCGCTTTAGTTCCCCGGGGCTTTTAAAGCTCTTCCCACAGTTAGGACACTGAAATGGTCTCCCATCAGTGTGAACTCCCTGGTGTCCCTTCAGATACCGAGCGCTTTTAAAGCTCTTCCCACAGTCAGAACATTGAAATGGTCTCTCGTCAGTGTGAGTAAGTTGGTGTCGCTTTAGTTCCCCGTGGCTTTTAAAGCTCTTCCCACAGTTAGGACACTGAAATGGTCTCCCATCAGTGTGAACTCCCTGGTGTCCCTTCAGATACTGAGCACTTTTAAAGCTCTTCCCACAGTCAGAACATTGAAATGGTCTCTCATCAGTGTGGACAAGTTGGTGTAGCTTTAGATCCCCGGGGCTTTTAAAGCTCTGCCCACAGTCAGAACATTGAAATGGTCTCTCATCAGTGTGGACAAGTTGGTGTTGCTTTAGTCCCTTGGGGCTTTTAAAGCTCTTCCCACAGTCAGAACATTGAAATGGTCTCTCCTCAGTGTGAACTCCCTGGTGTGTTTGCAGGTGGGATGAACAAACAAATCCCTTTCCACACACGGAGCAGGTGAACAGACTGTCCCTGGTGTGACTGCGCCGTTGAACTTTCAATGCAGACGGGGAACTGAAGCCCTTCCTGCCGTCCCCACCTTTACCCGGTTTCTCCCTGGTGTGATGGTGCACGTGTCTCACCAGGTCAGGCGATCGGCTGAATCCGCGTCCACACACCGAACACGTGTGCGGTTTGTCTGCGTTGCGATCCCTGCTCTCTCCTTCCATGTGCAAAGGCCGATGATATTCAGGTCCTGATGAATCGAGTGACTGTCAGATCTTGACGTGATGTTTGGTCTGAGCTTCCCGCCTATAACTGCTCCACTTCTATAACCCTGTAAATTGAGATCAGAAAAGGATCAGAGGCAAACTGTTGTTTAATTTTCCCCTTTCCGAACCTAGGGGCAGTGAAGCTGATTTTCAGGCCCCAGCTGCTGCACAGGTTGGTTGAAAGGATCAGCAGTAATGGCGGCGGTAATACCCACAAGGCCCCGGCTCTGCAGAAAGTGCTCTGTTGACTCTGAGTCCCGCGCATGTGCTCATGGCCCCCGTGCTCTCCCTCCTGCTCTAGTCGCCCGTCCCGATCAGTCTGCAACACGTATGCTCAGCACACAAAACCCCGCGGTTGGAACATCGGGCGTGCATGCGGAGCCGCAACATCTGGTACGCGTGAGCGGCTCAGGTGGAGGCGAGTCGGTGTTTCGTCTCAGCCGCCAGGGAGGTGCGCATGCGCAGGACGACCCAACATTCTTCCTGTCAGCAATCACTCCCTCGTTTCTTTAATAAAAACAGAAAATGCTGGAAATACTCAGCAGGTCAGGCAGCATCTGTGGAGAGAGAAACAGAGTTAACGTTTCGGGTCGATGACCTTTCGTCAGAGCTGCTTGCTCTTTAGTGTCAGCCAGTGGCTCAGTGGGCAGCACTCTCGCCTCGGAGTCAGAAAGTTGTGGGTTCATAGTCCCACTCCAGAGACTTGAGCACAAAAATCCAGGCTGACAGTCCAGTGCAGTGCTGAGGGAGTGCAGCACTGTCGGAGGTGCCGTCTTTCGGATGAGATGTTAAATTGAGGCCCTGTTTGCTCTCTCAGGTGGATGTAAAAGATCCCATGGCATTATTTCAGGAAAGAAAGACTTGCATTTATATAGTGCCACCAGATATCCTAAAGTGCTTTACAGCCAATGAAGTACTACAATGAAGTAGTCACTGTTGTAATGTGGGAAAGAGCAGGGGAATTATCCCCAGTGTCCGAGCCAATGTTTATCCCTCAATCAACATAAAAAATGATAGATTATCTGGTCATTATCACATTGCTGTTTGTGGGAGCTTGCTGTGCGCTAATTGACTGCCGCATTTCCTACATTACAACAGTGACTACACTGCAAAAGTACTTCATTAGCTGTAAAGTACTTTGGGACGTCCGGTGGTGGGGAAAGGCGCTATATAAATGCAAGTCCTTCTTTCTTCACTGGTCTCACCAGCGACCTCTTCTGGCGGTTGGTTGATTGACAGACGAGAGTCCGCGCATGCGCACAGGGAGCGGAGGTTTGGGCCGAGTCCGGCACAGCGACCCCTCCCGGTCACAAAGGGTAATGACCGCGCATGCCCAGAGGAGACCAACCCCCCTCCCCCCACTCGGATCCTGCCGGACGGAGTCGGCATGGGGCCATTCCGGGGAAAAGGCCTTGGTGTCAGTTCCAGAGTCACAATCGGTGACGCGAAGTGAGTTTTCTCCGCTCCGATTGGGTGGAGAATGGCGCGGGGTGGATCGGGAGAGAATCGAGAGAAATAGAAAAACCTCAGAGTCCGCGAGGCCCCGGACTGAGCGGCGGCACTTGGACGGTGCACGTGATCTCCTCGGCGACACGTCACCCGGGCCCGCGGCCTGATTGACGGCAGCTTCCGACCAATAGGGAGCGAGCGGGGCGGGGCTGGAGGAGCGAGCCGGCGGTGGGCTCTCCAACCAATCGGGGAGCCCGAGGGGCGGGACTAGCGGCACCCAGTGGGCGGGGCTGGAGGAGCAAGCCACCGGCGGGTCCTCCAACCAATCGGGTAGCCCGAGGGGCGGGGCTTGCGGCACACAGTGGGCGGGGCTGGAGGAGCGAGCCGGCGGCGGGTCCTCCAAGCAATCGGAGAGCCCGAGGGGCGGGACTAGCGCCGGCTGATTGTCTGATCCGCAGGGCAGCGAGTTTCTCCAGTCCCTTGTTCAGGGCCCGGGGCCCGGGGAGGCTGTGGGCCTTTATTCCCCGCATTGGACACAAGGCTCTTTGTCTCAGGCATAGGGTGACGTCGCACTGAAACTTTCCGCTCTCCTTTACAAAGATGGCTCTTTGTCTCAGGCACAGGGTGACGTCGCACTGAAACTTTCCGCTCTCCTTTACAAAGATGGCTCTTTATCTCAGGCACAGGGTGACGTCGCACTGAAACTTTCCACCCTCCTTTACAAAGATGGCTCTTTGTCTCAGGCATCGGGTGACGTCGCACTGAAACTTTCCGCTCTCCTTTACAAAGATGGCTCTTTGTCTCAGGCATAGGGCGACGTCGCACTGAAACTTTCCGCTCTCCTTTACAAAGATGGCTCTTTATCTCAGGCATAGGGCGACGTCGCACTGAAACTTTCCGCCCTCCTTTACAAAGATGGCTCTTTGTCTCAGGCATAGGGTGACGTCGCACTGAAACTTTCCGCTATCCTTTAGAAAGATGGCTCTTTGTCTCAGGCATAGGGTGACGTCGCACTGAAACTTTCCGCTCTCCTTTACAAAGATGGCTGCCGTTATCCTGGGCCTGTAAAGGGAAGAAATCCCCACAACTGCAAACACGGGATCTTCAGGTTATTATTGGGGGCTTGCCTCCTGCACGAGTTGTTTATGAAGCCTCCCCACCCACCTACCGGTCCATTACTCTCTCCGTCGCGATTTTTACCCGCTGCACCATCGCGCTCCCGGCTTCAGCCCCTCTCCACTCCAGCAACGCACTGCGCATGCTCAATATACCGGCCCCTCCCGTGCCTGCGCGCTGGGCTCTTGTAGTCTGGGTGCGGCACGTGGTTCACTGCAGGGAATGCTGGGTAAAAGACCAGATTAGTGAATGGAACATGATTTACTGTGATCAGATTGAGGACTGAACCATGTTCATTCTAGTAGTCATGGTTTGTTTCTGCTGATCTTAATAACTCCTGTATCTGCGCTGGAGATTAATATTCTGTTTAAATAGTGAATAAATAAAGCTCGAGGAACAGCACCTCATCTTTCAATTAGGCACTTTACAGCCTTCTGGACTCAACATTGAGTTCAACAATTTCAGACTTTAACCCTTACTCCCATTTTTCATGCTGTATGATTTTGCCATCCCCATTTGCAACATTTTCCAAGACTCGGTTTCACAGCCACATCTCTTTCCTCAGCAACTGTCTCCGGTTCCAACTTATTCCACGTGGATTCCAACTGAACTTCCACCCTTCCTGTTTCAGATCCACCCAGGATCACTTTCCTGCCTCTTACCTTAGTAATATCTGTTACATCTCCAGCTTTTTCCAGTTCTGATGAAGGGTCCCAGACCTGAAACGTTAACTCTGTTTCTCTCTCCACGGATGCTGCCTGGCCTGCTGAGTATTTCCAGCATTTTCTGTTGTTATTTCAGGGAATAAATAAGCTTTGTTTCAAACACACAGTGTGTCAAATATTTGATTTCTCCATGATAAGAGAAGACGAATTGATGTTCTGCTCCAGACTGTTTAATTTTTGGGCCTTTTCTTACTCTAGATTATTTCCATTCTCATCTCGTTCGCCTTCTACCACATCAAACCCCAAGCTTGATCCGTTTGAGTACACAACTTGTGGGTGTCATAGACTGAACTGTAGTCATAGAGTCATAGAGTTATACAGCACGGAAAGAGGCCCTTCGGCCCATGCCGGCCATCAAGCCCTGTCTAACCTAATCCCATTTTCCAGCGTTTGCTCCGTAGCCTTGTATGCTCTGGCATTTCAAGTGCTCATCCAAATGCTTCTTGAATGTTGAGGGTTTCTGCCTCCACCACCCTTTCAGACAGTGAGTTCCAGATTCCAACCACCCTCTGGGTGAAAAAGTTCTTCCTCAAATCCCCTCTAAACCTCCTGCCCCTTACCTTGAATCTATGCCCCCTTGTTATTGACCCCTCTACTAAGAGGAAAAGCTCCTTTCTATCTACCCTATCTATGCCCCTCATAATTTTGTACACCTCAATCAGGTCCCCCCTCAGCCTTCTCTGCTCCAAGGAAAACAAACCCAGCCTGTCCAGTCTCTCTTCATAGCTGAAGCGCTCCAGCCCAGGTAACATCCTGGTGAATCTCCTCTGCACCCTCTCCAAAGCAATCACATCCTTCCTATAGTGTGGCGACCAGAACTGCACACAGTATTCCAGCTGTGGCCTAACCAGCGTTTTATACAGCTCCACCATAACCTCCCTGCTCTTATATTCTATGCCTCGGCTAATGAAGGCAAGTATCCCATATGCCTTTTTAACCACCTTATCCACCTGTTCTGCTGCCTTCAGGGATCTATGTACATGCACACCAAGGTCCCTCTGACCCTCCGTCTTACCTAGGGTCTTAACATTCATTGTGTATTCCCTTGCCTTGTTAGTCCCTCCAAAGTGCATCACCTCACACTTTTCAGGGTTAAATTCCATTTGCCACTGTTCCGCCCATCTGACCAACCCATCTATATCGTCCTGCAGACTGAGGCTACCCTCTTCGCTATTTACCACCCCACCAATTTTCGTGTCATCTGCGAACTTACTGATCATACCTTTTACATTCACATCCAAATCATTAATGTAGACCACAAACAGCAAGGGACCCAGCACCGATCCCTGCGGTACCCCACTGGACACAGGCTTCCAGTCACAAAAACAACCTTCCACCATCACCCTCTGCCTTCTGCCACTAAGCCACATCCACTGCACTACCCTCATCCACACACCTAGTCACCCCCTCAAAAAATTCAATCAAATTAGTCAGACATGATCTTCCCTTGACAAAGCCATGCTGACTATCCCTGATTCTGCAAGTGGAGACTAATTTTGTCCCTCAGAATTTTTTCCAATAATTTCCCTACCACTGATGTTAGGCTCACTGGCCTGTAGTTCACTGGTTTATTCCTACTACCCTTCTTGAATAATGGTACTACATTAGCTGTTCTCCAGTCCTCCGGCACATCCCCTGTGGCCAGAGAGGTTCTGAAAATTTGTGTTAGAGCCCCTGCAATCTCCTCTTTTGCCTCACACAGCAGCCTGGGATACATCTCGTCCGGGCCTGGGGATTTATCCACTTTTAAGCCTGCTAGAACCGCCAAAAGCTCCTCCTTCTCGATGCTAATATGTTCGAGTATATCACAGTCCCCCTGCCCTATATCTATGTTTACATCGTCCTTCTCCATAGTGAAAACAGATGCAAAAAATTCATTTAGAACCCCACCTACATCTTCCGGCTCCACACACAGATTGCCACTTTGGTCCCGAATGGGCCCTACTCTTTCCCTAGTTATCCTCTTTCCCTTAATATACTTATAAAACACCTTAGGATTTTCCTTGATTTTGCTCACCAGTGTTATTTCATGGCCCCTCCTCGCTCTCCTAATTTCTTTTTTAAGTATCCCCCTGCACTTTTTATACTCCTCCAGGGCTTCCTCTGTCTTTAGCCTTTTGTATCTGCCAAAAGCCCTCCTTTTTTTCCTAATCCATTCTCGTATATCCTTTGACATCCAAGGTTCCCTGGGGTTTTTGGACCCACCCTTGACCTTTACAGGAACATGTTGCCATTGTACGATCTCAATTTCCCTTCTGAAAGACTCCCATTGCTCCGATGCGGATTTTCCTACAAGTAGCTGATCCCAGTCCACTTTGGCCAGATCCTGCCTTATCCTATTAAAATCGGCCTTCCCCCAATTTAGAACCTTTATTTCCGGTCCATCTCTGTCCTTTTCCATGACTACCTTAAATCTCACTGAATTATGGTCACTGTCACCAAAGTGCTCTCCGACTAACACTTCTTCCACTTGGCCGGCCACATTCCCTAGAATTAGATCCAGTACCGCCCCCTCTCTTGTAGGACTTTCTACATGCTGGCTCAAAAAGCTCTCCTGGATGCACTTTAAGAATTCTGCACCCTCTAAGCCTTTCACACTCTGACTATCTGAGTCAATGGGACTCTCTCTGACCTTTCTCCCCAGTCCATCTCCAGGACCAGTGTGTATCTGAGTCAATGGGACTCTCTCTGACCTTTCTCCCCAGTCCTTCTCCAGGACCAGTGTGTATCTGGGTCAATGGGACTCTCTGACCTTTCTCCCCAGTCCATCTCCAGGACCAGTGTATATGACAGCGTCGGCGGGAAACTCGAGTGGCAGAGCGGGGCTATAAAAGGCCCCAGAGACCAGGTAAAGCCTCACAGCGTCAGCGGGAATCTCGAGCGGCAGAGCGGGGCTATAAAAGGCCCCAGAGACCAGGTAAGGCCTCACAGTGTCGGCGGGAATCTCGAGCGGCAGAGCGGGGCTATAAAAGGCCCCAGAGACCAGGTAAGGCCTCACAGCGTCGGCGGGAATCTCGAGCGGCAGAGCGGGGCTATAAAAGGCCCCAGAGACCAGGTAAGGCCTCACAGCGTCGGCGGGAATCTCGAGCGGCAGAGCGGGGCTATAAAAGGCCCCAGAGACCAGGTAAGGCCTCACAGCATCGGCGGGAATCTCGAGCGGCAGAGCGGGGCTATAAAAGGCTCCAGAGACCAGGTAAGGCCTCACAGCATCGGCGGGAATCTCGAGCGGCAGAGCGGGGCTATAAAAGGCCCCAGAGACCAGGTAAGGCCTCACAGCGTCGGCGGGAATCTCGAGCGGCAGAGCGGGGCTATAAAAGGCCCCAGAGACCCAGGTAAGGCCTCACAGCGTCGGCGGGAATCTCGAGCGGCAGAGCGGGGCTATAAAAGGCCCCAGAGACCAGGTAAGGCCTCACAGTGTCGGCGGGAATCTCGAGTGGCAGAGCGAGGCTATAAAAGGACCCAGAGACCAGGTAAGGCCTCACAGTGTCGGCGGGAATCTCGAGCGGCAGAGCGGGGCTATAAAAGGCCCCAGAGACCAGGTAAGGCCTCACAGTGTTGGCGGGAATCTCGAGCGGCAGAGCGGGGCTATAAAAGGCCCCAGAGACCAGGTAAGGCCTCACAGTGTCGGCGGGAATCTCGAGCGGCAGAGCGGGGCTATAAAAGGCCCCAGAGACCAGGTAAGGCCTCACAGCATCGGCGGGAATCTCGAGCGGCAGAGCGGGGCTATAAAAGGCCCCAGAGACCAGGTAAGGCCTCACAGTGTCGGCGGGAATCTCGAGCGGCAGAGCGGGGCTATAAAAGGCCCCAGAGACCAGGTAAGGCCTCACAGTGTCGGCGGGAATCTCGAGCGGCAGAGCGGGGCTATAAAAGGCCCCAGAGACCAGGTAAGGCCTCACAGTGTTGGCGGGAATCTCGAGCGGCAGAGCGGGGCTATAAAAGGCCCCAGAGACCAGGTAAGGCCTCACAGTGTCGGCGGGAATCTCGAGCGGCAGAGCGGGGCTATAAAAGGCCCCAGAGACCAGGTAAGGTCTCACAGTGTCGGCGGGAATCTCGAGCGGCAGAGCGGGGCTATAAAAGGCCCCAGAGACCAGGTAAGGCCTCACAGTGTCGGCGGGAATCTCGAGCGGCAGAGCGGGGCTATAAAAGGCCCCAGAGACCAGGTAAGGCCTCAGAGCGTCGGCGGGAATCTCGAGCGGCAGAGCGGGGCTATAAAAGGCCCCAGAGACCAGGTAAGGTCTCACAGTGTCGGCGGGAATCTCGAGCGGTAGAGTGGGGCTATAAAAGGCCCCAGAGACCAGGTAAGGCCTCACAGTGTCGGCGGGAATCTCGAGCGGTAGAGCGGGGCTATAAAAGGCCCCAGAGACCAGGTAAGGTCTCACAGTGTCGGCGGGAATCTCGAGCGGCAGAGCGGGGCTATAAAAGGCCCCAGAGACCAGGTAAAGCCTCACAGCGTCAGCGGGAATCTCGAGCGGCAGAGCGGGGCTATAAAAGGCCCCAGAGACCAGGTAAGGCCTCACAGTGTCGGCGGGAATCTCGAGCGGCAGAGCGGGGCTATAAATGGCCCCAGAGACCCAGGTAAGGCCTCACAGCGTCGGCGGGAATCTCGAGCGGCAGAGCGGGGCTATAAAAGGCCCCAGAGACCAGGTAAGGCCTCACAGCATCGGCGGGAATCTCGAGCGGCAGAGCGGGGCTATAAAAGGCTCCAGAGACCCAGGTAAGGCCTCACAGTGTCGGCGGGAATCTCGAGCGGCAGAGCGGGGCTATAAAAGGCCCCAGAGACCAGGTAAGGCCTCACAGTGTCGGCGGGAATCTCGAGTGGCAGAGCGGGGCTATAAAAGGCCCCAGAGACCCAGGTAAGGCATCACAGCGTCGGCGGGAATCTCGAGCGGCAGAGCGGGGCTATAAAAGGCCCCAGAGACCAGGTAAGGCCTCAGAGCGTCGGCGGGAATCTCGAGTGGCAGAGCGGGGCTATAAAAGGCCCCAGAGACCAGGTAAGGCCTCAGAGCGTCGGCGGGAATCTCGAGTGGCAGAGCGGGGCTATAAAAGGCCCCAGAGACCAGGTAAGGCCTCAGAGCGTCGGCGGGAATCTCGAGTGGCAGAGCGGGGCTATAAAAGGCCCCAGAGACCAGGTAAGGCATCACAGCGTCGGCGGGAATCTCGAGCGGCAGAGCGGGGCTATAAAAGGCCCCAGAGACCAGGTAAGGCCTCACAGTGTCGGCGGGAATCTCGAGCGGCAGAGCGGGGTATAAAAGGCCCCAGAGACCAGGTAAGGCCTCACAGCGTTGGCGGGAATCTCGAGTGGTAGAGCGGGGTATAAAAGTCCCCAGAGACCAGGTAAGGCCTCACAGCGTCGGCGGGAATCTCGAGCGGCAGAGCGGGGCTATAAAAGGACCCAGAGACCAGGTAAGGCCTCAGAGCGTCGGCGGGAATCTCGAGCGGCAGAGCGGGGCTATAAAAGGCTCCAGAGACCAGGTAAGGCCTCAGAGCGTCGGCGGGAATCTCGAGCGGCAGAGCGGGGCTATAAAAGGCCCCAGAGACCAGGTAAGGCCTCACAGTGTCGGCGGGAATCTCGAGCGGCAGAGCGGGGCTATAAAAGGCCCCAGAGACCAGGTAAGGCCTCACAGTGTCGGCGGGAATCTCGAGCGGCAGAGCGGGGCTATAAAAGGCCCCAGAGACCAGGTAAGGCCTCAGAGCGTCGGCGGGAATCTCGAGCGGCAGAGCGGGGCTATAAAAGGCCCCAGAGACCAGGTAAGGTCTCACAGTGTCGGCGGGAATCTCGAGCGGTAGAGCGGGGCTATAAAAGGCCCCAGAGACCAGGTAAGGCCTCACAGTGTCGGCGGGAATCTCGAGCGGTAGAGCGGGGCTATAAAAGGCCCCAGAGACCAGGTAAGGTCTCACAGTGTCGGCGGGAATCTCGAGCGGCAGAGCGGGGCTATAAAAGGCCCCAGAGACCAGGTAAGGCCTCACACCGTCGGCGGGAATCTCGAGCAGCAGAGCGGGGCTATAAAAGGCCCCAGAGACCAGGTAAGGCCTCAGTGTCGGCGGGAATCTCGAGCGGCAGAGCGGGGCTATAAAAGGACCCAGAGACCAGGTAAGGCCAACCAGTCTCCGAACTCGGAACTCAGAGAGAAGGAGAGAGGTAAAAAGTAATCCAAGTGTGACGTCACCAGAAAGCGGGTAAGTGATTGGTTGGTAAGTATTTCGCTCTTTTTTAAGCTTAAACTCTGTGGTTTATAGTTTCTAAGGTGCGATATTCATCATCTAGAATCGGGGCAGAGGGTATTTAAAAATAATATTAATAAATTTAATTAATTACATAGAATGGGAGATCAGGTGATGTGTTGCTGCTGCAATATGTGGGAGCTGGTGGACACCATTGATGCTCACGGTGATCACATTTGCAGTAAGTGTTGGCTGCTCGAGGAATTCCGGCTCCGTGTTGAAGAGCTGGAGTCCGAGCTTCAAACACTGAGACACATCAGGGAGGGGGAGAGTTACCTGGACTCTGTGTATCAGGAGGTAGTCACACCAATTAGATTAATTAATGCAGATGTAGTCCGTGGCCAGGGTCAGGATGGTGTGACTAGAAGTGAGGCAGGTACGGGGATCCAGGAGGTAGTGTTGGAGGAGCTGCAGCCCTTGCTCTTGTCCAACAGGTTTGAGGCTCTTACTCCCTGTGGGGATGGGAACAGGGACTGCGGGGAGGATGAGCAACCTGGCCACAGCACCGTGGAGCGGGGGGCCATTCAAGTGGGGGGAGTTAAAAGAAATGTTGTAGTGGTAGGGGATAGTATCGTTAGGGGGATAGATAGAGTTCTTTGCAGCTGAGAGCGAGAGTCCCGATGGCTGTGTTGCCTGCCCGGTGCCAGGGTTAAGGACATCTCCTCTGGGCTGGAGAGAAACTTGGAGTGGGAGGGGGAGGATCCAGTTGTCGTGGTCCATGTTGGTACCAACGACATAGATAGGACAAGGAAGGAGGTTCTGCTGAGGGAGTTTGAGCAGCTTGGGGCCAAATTAAAAAGCAGAACCACAAGGGTAATAATCTCTGGGTTACTACCTGAGCCACGTGCAAATTTGGCTAGGGTAAATAAAATTAGAGAGTTAAATGAGTGGCTCAAAGACTGGTGTGGGAGAAATGGGTTTTGCTTCCTGGGACACTGGCACCAGTACTGGGGCAGGAGAGAGCTGTTCCGTTGGGACGGACTTCACTTGGCCAGTGCTGGGACTAGAATCCTGGCGAATCGAATAACTAGGGCTGTAGAGAGGGCTTTAAACTAATTAGTGGGGGGGAGGTTTTAAGAGAGCGAAAAATAAAAATGACAGTGGAGAAGGCAATAGAGCAAGGTAGCAGTGGGGGAATTAAAAACCAGAGCGTGTCAGGAAGAGACAGAATGTATAATGAAAAAGGTAAAGTAGTAAAAGGGGTAAAAGCAGGAATAAATTGTCAGAAAACATATTTGAAAGTTCTTTATCTGAATGCACGCAGCATTCGTAACAAAATTGATGAGTTGACGGTGCAAATAACTACACATGGGTATGATCTGGTGGCCATTACGGAAACATGGCTGCAAGATAATCATGACTGGGAACTAAACATACAAGGGTATTTGACAATTAGGAAGGACAGACAGGAAGGAAAGGGAGGTGCGGTTGCAATGTTAATCAAGGATGGAATCACTGCAATAGTCAGAAATGATATTGGGTCAAAGGATCAGGATAGTGAAACAGTTTGGGTGGAGATAAGGAATAATAAGGGGAAAAAGTCACTAGTGGGCGTCGTCTATAGGCCTCCTAACAGTTGCAACTCTGTTGGTCGGAGGATAAATCAGGAAATAGTGGGGGCTTGTAATAAGGGAACAGCTATAATCATGGGGGATTTTAACTTTCATATTGACTGGACTAATCAAATTGGGCAGGGCAGCATTGAGGAAGAGTTCATAGAGTGTATTAGGGACGGGTTCCCTGAGCAGTATGTTACTGAACCAACCAGGGGGCAGGCAATCTTAGATGTGGTCCTGTGTAATGAGACAGGATTAATAAAAAATGTCCTAGTAAAGGATCCCCTTGGAATGAGTGACCATAATATGGTTGAATTCCAAATTCAGTTTGAGGGTGAGAGAGTTGGATCTCAAACCAGCGTACTAAGCTTAAATAAAGGAGACTATGAAGGTATGAGAGTAGAATTGACTAAAGTGGACTGGGAAAACAGATTAAAGTGTAAGACGGTACAAGAGCAGTGGTCTACATTCAAGGAGCTATTTCACATCTTTCAAGATAAATATATTCCACTGAGGAAAAAGGGGAGTAAAAGAAAAGACAGCCATCCGTGGCTTAGTAAAGTAATAAAGGATAGTATCCAACTGAAAACAAGGGCATATAAAGTAGCCAAATCTAGTGGGAGGATAGAAGGTTGGGAAACATTTAAAAGCCAGCAAACAGTAACTAAAAGATTAATTAAGAAAGGGAAGATAGATTATGAAAGTAAACTAGCAAAAAATATAAAAACAGATAGCAAGAGTTTCTGCAGCTTTATAAAAAGAAAAAGGTGGCTAAAGTGAACGTTGGTCCCTTAGAGGATGGGACCGGGAAACTAGTGGTGGGGAACATGGAGATGGCAAAGATGCTGAACAAATATTTTGTATCAGTCTTTACAGTAGAGGACACTAAAAATATCCCAACACTGGACAAACAGGGGGCAATGGCGGGGTGGGGGGGGGCGGAGGAGCTAAACACGATTAAAATCACTAAGGAGATGGTACTCAGTAAAATAATGGGACTTAAGGCGGATAAATCCCCCGGACCTGATGGCCTACATCCTAGGGTCTTGAGATAAGTGGCGGTAGGGATTGTGGATGCATTGGTGATCATTTTCCAGAACTCCCTGGACTCAGGAAAGGTCCCGGCAGATTGGAAAACTGCTAATGTAACACCCTTATTCAAGAAGGGAAGTAGACAAAAAGCTGGAAACTATAGACCAGTTAGCCTAACATCTGTGGTTGGCAAAATGTTGGAGTCCATTATTAAGGAAACAGTAACAGAGCATTTGGATAAACATAATTTAATAGGACAGAGTCAGCATGGTTTTACGAAGAGGAAGTCATGTTTGACAAATTTGCTCGAATTCTTTGAGGATGTAACATACAGGGTGGATAAAGGGGAACCAGTGGATGTAGTGCATTTGGACTTCCAAAAGGCATTTGACAAGTTGCCACACAAAAGATTACTGATCAAGATAAAAAATTACAGGATTGGGGGTAATATGCTGGCATGGGTGGAAGATTGGCTATCTAACAGAAAACAGAGAGTTGGTATAAATGGTTCATTCTCGGGCTGGCAATCAGTAACTAGTGGTGTTCCGCAGGGGTCAGTGCTGGGACCCTAACTCTTTACAATCTATATTCACGATTTGGAGGAAGGGACCGAGTGCAACATATCCAAGTTTGCCGACAATACATAGATACATAGATACATAGAAGATAGGAGCAGGAGTAGGCCATTCGGCCCTTCGTGCCTGCTCCGCCATTTAATGAGATCATGGCTGATCCTTTAATTCAGTATCCCGTCCCCGCCTTCTCTCCGTAACCCTTAACCCCTTTTGCCCGTAGAAATATATCTAATTCCCTCTTAAATATATTTAATGAGCTGGCGTACACTGCCCTCTGTGGCAATGAGTTCCACAGGTTCACCACTCTCTGAGTGAAGAAATTCCCCCTCATCTCTGTCCTAAATGGTTTAGCCCTTATCCTTAAATTATGTCCTCTAGTTCTGTTCTCACCCGCCAAGGGAAACATTCCTTCTGCATCCAGTCTGTCTAGACCTGTCAGAATTTTATACACTTCTATGAGGTCCCCTCTCAATCTTCTAAACTCCAGTGTGTACATCCCTAAACTACATAGTCTCTCCTCATAGGTCATTCCCGCCATTCCTGGTATCAGCCTGGTGAATCGCCGCTGCACCCCCTCCATGGCAAGAACATCCTTCCTCAGATGAGGCGACCAAAACTGTACACAGTACTCGAGGTGTGGTCTCACCAGTGCCCTGTACAGCTGCAGCAAGGTATCCCTGTTCCTGTATTCTAACCCTTTTGCTATGAAGGCCAGCATACCGTTTGCCTTCTTGACCGCCTGTTGCACCTGCATGCTCGCCTTCAGTGACTGGTGTACAAGAACACCCAGGTCTCTCTGTACTTCCCCCTCTCCCAATCTATTGCCATTTAAATAATAATTTGCCCTCCCGTTCCTGCACCCAAGGTGGATAACTTCGCACTTGTCCACATTATAGTGCATCTGCCATTTATCCGCCCAATCGCCCAGTCTGTCCAAATCGCTCTGGAGCTTCCTGGTCTCTTCCTCTGAGCCCACCCCACCTCCTAGTTTAGTGTCGTCTGCAAATTTGGAAATGCTGCATCCGACTCCCTGATCCAGGTCATTAATGTAAATTGTGAACAGCTGGGGGCCCAGGACAGATCCCTGTGGTACCCCACTTGTTACTGCCTGCCATTCAGAAAATGAGCCGTTTATTCCAACTCTCTGTTTTCTATCTGACAGCCAGTTCCCTATCCACGCCAAAACTTTCCCCTTTATCCCATGAGCCTCAATTTTCCATGCTAATCTTTTATGTGGGACCTTATCGAAGGCCTTTTGGAAGTCCAGGTACACCACATCTACTGGCTCTCCCCCATCTATTCTACCAGTTACTCCCTCAAAAAATTCCAATAGATTAGTCAAGCACGATTTACCCTTTGTAAATCCATGTTGACTCTGTCCTATCCTGTCCCCATTTGCTAAGTGCTCCGCTATTTCATCCTTAATGATGGACTCCAGCATTTTGCCCACAACTGATGTAAGGCTTACAGGTCTGTAATTACCTGCTTTTTCCCTACCCCCCTTTTTGAATAGTGGGGTAACGTTAGCTACCCTCCAATCCATCGGCACTGTTCCCGAGTCTAATGAATTCTGAAAAATCATCCTTAGTGCATCCGCTATCTCTAGGGCCACCTCCTTCAGTACCCTAGGATGCATGTTATCAGGCCCTGGGGATTTGTCCACCTTCAATCCCTTTAGCTTCCTTAACACCATATCCTTAGAGATATTGATTTGCGTCAGTTCCTCCTTTGCCAATGTCCCTATTTTTCCCGATATCCCAGGGAGGTTTTTTGTGTCTTCCTTCGTAAAGACTGACCCAAAGTATGCATTTAGTTGATCTGCCATTTCCTTATTTCCCATTATATATTCCCCCGTATCTGACTGCAATGGACCAACTTTGGTTTTCACCAGTCTTTTCCTTTTGATATATTTATAAAAGCTTTTGGAGTTAGTTTTTATATTTTCCGCCAGCTTGTTTTCGTAAGCTATTTTGCCCCTCTTGATCATGCCCTTTGCCCTCCTTTGCTCTATCTTAAACTGTTCCCAATCTTCCGCTCTGGCGCTTTTTTTGGCTATTTTATACGCCCTATCTTTGGATTTTATGCTGTCTCTAATTTCCCCTGTTATCCACGGTTGAGTCACCTTTTTAGATTTCCTTTTATGCCAGATTGGTATAAACAATTTTTGCAATTTTGTCATTCTATCTTTAAATGTTTGCCATTGTTTATCTACCTCCAGTCCTCTCAGGAACGTTGTCCAATCAGACCTACTCAGTTCCCGTCTCATGGCATCATAATTCCCCTTGTTTAAATTCAGGACCTTAGTCTCTGAGTCAATTTCTTCGCTCTCCATTTCGAGTGAGAAATCGATCATGTTATGATCGCTCTGACCCAAGGGTCCCCGTACAACAAGATTACTGATTAGTCCCTTCTCATTGCACAGTACCCAGTCCAATATAGCCTGTTCCCGAGTTGGTTCCTCGACATATTGATCCAGATAACCATCCCTTAAACACTCAAGGAATTCCTCCTCCTCATTATTTTTACTGATTAGGCTAGTCCAATCTATATGTAAGTTAAAGTCACCTATGATGACAGCTGTGCTCTTATTGCACGCTTCTCTAATTTCCCTCGTGATGCCCTCCCTAACCTCTATTTTACTATTTGGAGGCCTATATACCACTCCTATTAATGTTTTTCGCCCCTCGCTATTTCTTAGCTCCACCCATATAGATTCTGTATTAACTGAGTTAATATCCTTCCTTTCAATTGCATTTATCCCCTCTTTTACTAGCAATGCTACCCCTCCTCCCTTTCTTTTTTGTCGATCCTTCCTAAATACTGAATACCCCTGTATGTTAAGCTCCCAGCCCTGCTCACCCTGCAACCATGTTTCCGTAATCCCAATTAGATCATAATTATTAACCTCTATTTCCACAGCTAATTCATCTACCTTGTTCCTGATGCTTCTCGCATTAAGGTATAAAACCCTCAGGCTTTTTTTATGCTCACATTTTTTATGAATTAGTTTGGCCCTTTGTTTTTTGTTCCTCACCCTTTTACCATTTATTTCTGTCTGCCTTTCACTTTCCTCTATTTCACTACATAGGTTTCTAGCCCCCTGCCATACTAGTTTAAATGCTCCCGAACTGCTTTATCAAAAATTACCCCGAGAACATCAGTTCCATCTCTGCACAGGTGTAGACCGTCCCTTTTGTATAGGTCACACCTACCACAAAACTGGTTCCAATGCCTCAAAAATTTAAAACCCTCCCTCTTACACCACTGCTCAAGCCACGTATTTAGCCTAACTATCCTGTTCTCTGTACTCTTACTAGCACGTGGCACTGGTAGTAATCCAGAGATTACTACCTTCGAGGTCCTACTTTTTAGCTTGGCTCCTAACTCCCTAAATTCTACTTGTAGGACCTCTTCCCTTTTTTTAGCTACGTCGTTGGTACCAACATGTATCACGACAACTGGCTGTTCCCCCTCCCCCTCCAGAATGTTCTGCACCCGCGCCGAGACATCCTTGACCCTTGCACCAGGGAGGCAACATACCATCCTGGAGTCTCGGTCGCGACCACAGAAACCCCTATCTATTCCCCTTACAATCGAATCCCCTATTACTATAGCCCTGCCACTCTTTTTCCCTCCCTTCTTTGCAACAGAGCCAGTCATGGTGCCATGAGCCTGGCTGCTGGTGCCTTCCCCCGATGCGTCACCCCCCCCGACAACAGTACCTAAGACGGTGAACCTGTTGCTAAGGGAGACAACCCCAGGGGATTTCTGCACTACCTTCCTGCCCTTGCTCTGCCTTTTGGTCACCCATGTACTGTCTACGCTGGCCTTAACCTGCGGTGTGACCAACTCACTAAATGTGCTATCCACACCCCTCTCAGAATCGTGAATACAAAGATGGGAGGGAAAGCAGTGAGTGAGGAGGACATAAAAATCCTGCAAAAGGACATAGACAGGCTAAGTGAGTGGGCAGAGATTTGGCAGATGGAATATAATGTTGGAAAGTGTGAGGTTATGCACTTTGGCAGGAAAAATCAAAGAGCAAGTTATTATCTAAATGGAGAGAAACTGCAAAGTGCTACAGTACAAAGGGATCTGGGGGTCCTGGTGCATGAAACACAGAAGGTTAGTATGCAGGTGCAGCAGGTGATCAGGAAGGCCAATGGAATCTTGGCTTTTATTGCAAGGGGGATGGAGTATAAAAACAGGGAAGTCTTGCTGCAGTTATACAGGGTATTGGTGAGGCCACACCTGGAATACTGCATGCAGTTTTGGTTTCCATATTTAAGAAAAGATATACTTGCTCTCGATGCGGTTCAGAGAAGGTTCACTCGGTTGATTCCAGAGATGAGGGGGTTGACGTATGAGGAAAGGTTGAGTAGGTTGGGACTCTACTCATTGGAGTTCAGAAGAATGAGAGGCGATCTTATCGAAACATGAGATTGTGAGGGGGCTTGATCGGGTGGATACGGTGAGGATGTTTCCACTGATGGGTGAGACTAGAACTAGGGGGCATAATCTTAGAATAAGGGGCTGCCCTTTCAAAACTGAGATGAGGAGAAACTTCTTCACTCAGAGGGTAGTAAATATATGGAATTTGCTACCCCAGAGAGCTGTAGAAGCTGCAACATTAAATAAATTTAAAATGGAGGTAGACATTTTCCTAGCAGATAAGGGAATTAGGGGTTACGGGGAGAGGGCAGGGAAGTGGACGTGAGTCTAGATTCAGATCAGCCATGATCCTATTGAATGGCGAAGCAGGCCCGAGGGGCCGTATGGCCTACTCCTGCTCCTAGTTCTTATGTTCTTATGTTTACGGGATGGTTTCCTGGACCAATATGTCGAGGAACCAACCAGAGATCAGGCCATCTTAGACTGGGTATTATGTAACGAGAAAGGATTAATTAGCAATCTTGTTGTACGAGGCCCCTTGGGTCGGAGTGATCATAATATGATCGAATTCTTAATTAAGATGGAGAATGAAATTGTTGACTCACAGACTAGGGTCCTAAATTTAAATAAAGGAAACTACGATGGTCTGAGGAACGAGTTGGGTAGCATTGATTGGGGAATGTCACTCAAAGGGTTGACGGTGGATAGGCAATGGCAAACATTCAAAGACCGCATGGATGAACTACAGAATTTGTTCATCCCAGTTTGGCATAGAAATAAAACAAAAAAGGTGACTCAACCGTGGCTAACAAGGGAAATTAGGGATAGCATAAGATCCAAGGAGAGGACATATAAATTGGCCAGAAAAAGCAGTAAACCTGAGGATTGGGAGCAGTTTAGGATTCAACAAAGGAGTACAAAGGGATTAATTAAGAAGGGGAAAATAGAATATGAGAGTAAGCTTGCAAGGAACATAAAAACTGACTGTAAAAGCTTGTATAGATATGTGAAGAGAAAAAGAACATAAGAACATAAGAAGTAGGAGCAGAAGTAGACCATACGGCCCCTCGGGCCTGCTCCGCCATTCAATAGGATTGTGGCTGATCCGAACCTTAGCCCTGCCGAGGACGCCTGGCCGGCGAACTGGCAAGAGTTGGAGGCCAAAGTCACCACTCGCTTAGGACGCTGGACAGGACTGCTCCGAGTGTTGTCCTACAGGGGTCAAGCGCTGCTCATAAACCAGCTGGTGGCCGCCATGTTGTGGTACCGGTTGGTCACTTTGATCCCTCCCCCTGCGTTTGTCGCCAAGATGCAGAAGAAGCTCATCGACTTCTTCTGGGACAAAAGGAAGCACTGGGTCTCTGCCGTGGTTCTGAGTCTCCCGCTTAGGGAGGACGGTCAGGCGCTGGTGTGCCTTCGCACCCAGGCTGCGACTTTCCATCTTCAGACGCTGCAGAGGTACCTGTACGTCGAGAATCCTCCGAGATGGTGTGCGCTGGCGACGTATTTTTTCCGCCAGCTGCACGGCCTCAATTACGACATGCAGCTCCTGTTTGTGAAAGTGGGCGGCACGCGTGCCAGCCTGCAGGAGCTGCCTGTCTTTTACCAGGAACTGCTATGGGTTTGGAACTATGTCGCTTCCAGGTGGAGCTCTCCCCCATCAGGAATGGCGGCTGTCCTTCGGGAGCCGCTGCTCAGGAATCCGCACCTCCACGACCGCGGGTTCAGGCGGCTGGCGGAGGGCAGGGCTGTGCCTGGCAAGGTGACCAGAGTCGGGGACCTGCTCGATGGTGGAGGAGCGGGCTGGATGGCGCCGGAGGAGTTGGTGCGGCGCATGTCTTGGGCCAACGTCCAGCTCGCGGTCAAAGCCATCGTTGAAAGCGACATTGCTCCCCGGCGCCACAAGGTGTGTCGAGGCGGCTCAAGCACGTGGGGCAATCCCGTCCGAGCTTTCCCCCGTTCGGACGGAATTCCTCATCGGCGCCCGGCCCCGAAACTCCCCTCGGGAACCGGCGCCTCACAACTTGAGCCGTCTCGAGGAAATACCCTCCGTGCCTTTTTCATTCCACACGGAGGTGTTTCCTGTACGGGCTGCTCCTGCACACTCTCCACTTTGCCATCTTCGCCTGCCGTCCGGACACGCCTTGGCGTGCCGTCTTGCCTTGAGGCGGAGGTCCCCAATGGAGGGCTCTCTATGCGGGAGTCCTCCCTTGTTCTATTGGGGACTTGGCCTGGAGGGTGTTGCACGGAGCAGTCCCGTGCAATATATTTTTAAATAGGTTCACGGACTCCCAGGCCGCCTGTTTTTTCTGCGGCCTGGAGGAGTCCATTTTTCATATATATACGGAGTGTGAGAGGTTGCAGCCCCTCTTCCATTACTTGAAGGGGCTGCTCCTCGATTTTTGGTTGCACTTTAGTCCCACGCTCTTGATCTACGGTCACCCGGTGCGGAGGGGAGCGGGCAGGTTGGAGGACCTCCTCGTGGGTCTGCTCCTGGGCCTGGTTAAAAAAGCCATCAATTGGTCCAGGCAGCGGGCGCTCGAGGGGGTCGTCCAGCCGGATTGCCTGCCTCTCTTCCGCGGCCATGTTCGCGCCCGGGTGGCCCTGGAGATGGAGCACGCGGTGTCCGCCGGCACGCTCGAGTATTTCCGCAACCGGTGGGCGCCGCGGGGACTGGAGTGCATAATTGATTTGTACAACCAAATTTTAATTTGATTTGTTAAGGTTTATTTAAAGTTTTATTAGTTACAGTCTATTTGTTTATGTTTGGTTCAACCAAAAGAGTGCCCCTCTGGATCCTTTGGATTGGTGGGAGTCTTACTTATAAGAGCTGGGTTTTACTCATAAGGGCTGTGTCGGTGATGAATGATGGTTGCCCTGTGTTAATATTATGTTCTGTTCTTACTTAATAAAAGCCTTGAATTTTAAGCCTTAACCTCTTGGATTCAGACCATTGTTCGGCACTTCAATTTTATTAAGTAACAACTTTTGGAAGATGGATCGATTATTGAAACCAGAGCGTTTGGATATCGCTCCCCATTCGGCAGATGCGTCGAAGAAATTTACGCATTGGCTTCGATGTTTTGAACACTTCATCGCATCATTCACTGATCCGACGGTTAACAAGTTGGGTCTTTTAACCAACTTGGTAAGCCATCAAACTTACTTCATAATTGAAGATATTACTACTTATGAAGAGGCCCTGGCAGCCCTTAAAGCCCAGTACCTTAAGTCGGTCAACGAAGTATACGCCAGGTATCTTTTGTCTACTCGCAGGCAATTACCCGAGGAATCTCTGGACGATTTCCTGCAGGACCTTAAGGCTTTGGCTAAGGATTGCAACTACAAGGCTGTCTCTGCCATAGTGTATCGGGAAGAAGCCATCCGTGATTCTTTCATACCTGGTCTCCGATCTAATTATATTAGACAGAGATTTCTCGAGAATGACTCGTTAGTTTTAAAAACGGTTGTCGCTACTGCTCGATCATTAGAGGTAGCCCAGAAGAATTTAGAAGTGTATGCATCAGCCCATGCGTCTCTTTCAGCCTCGTGTGCTCCGAGTATGGAGGCATCCATAACACCAAAGGAGCCTCCACTTAATCCTATTGTTGCGGCTGTACCCCATGGGTCTAAGTGTTATTTTTGTGGCCAATCTAAACATCCCAGGCAAAGATGCCCAGCCAGAGAGGCTACCTGTTTTAAATGTAAGAAACGGGGACATTTTAGTAAAGTGTGTAAGGGTAATCCTGTACCCGATGTTTTCTCTGCTGTTGCCTCGGTTACGGTTGACCAGCCCATACTGAGTTCCTTGTCGAAATCTATGATGGACATCAAGATTAATGGTCGTCCTACTGGGTGTTTGATAAACTGTGGCAGTACTGAAAGTTTTATACACCCCAACCTTGTTAACTCCTGTTCATTGAAGGTGTATCCTACTCGAAGTGAAATCGTGATGGCGTCTAAGTCCCTTACTTCGGAGGTAACTGGACATTGTAAAGTCACATTGACCGTTAAGGATACGGAGTATAAGGACTTTAAACTCCTCATATTACCTCAGTTGTGTGTGAACTTAATTTTAGGCTTGGACTTCCAGTGTCAGCATGAGAGCGTCACCCTTAAGTATGGTGGATCCCAGCCTCCGCTCACAGTCTGCGGCCTTTCTACTTTGAAAATAAGTCCACCTTCTTTGTTCATGAACCTTGCTCCTAATTGTAGACCTATAGCGACTAAGAGTCGACGGTGTAGTTCAGAAGATAAAAAATTTATAAAAGAGGAAGTGGAAAGGCTTCAACGGGAGGGAATCATCGAACACAGTAATAGCCCGTGGTGTGCCCAGGTGGTGGTGGTTAAAACTAATGAAAAGAAAAGACTTGTGGTTGATTATAGCCAGACTATAAACTTGTATACCCAATTAGACGCCTATCCTTTGCCTCGTATTTCTGAGATGGTGAACCAGATAGCTCAGTACTGCGTGTTCTCCACCATTGATTTAAAGTCTGCCTACCATCAACTCCCCATTAAAATAGAAGACCGACCTTATACGGCCTTCGAAGCTAATGGGCGCCTGTACCAATTCCTTAGGGCGCCCTTTGGAGTGACGAATGGGGTATCCATCTTACAATCCATCTCCCGTTGGATGGTGGATGAATACGCATTGGAAGCAACATTCCCGTACCTGGACAATGTTACTATCTGTGGGCGCGACCAATGGGAGCATGATCAAAATCTCACGAAGTTCCTAGAGACTGCAAAGAGGTTAAACCTGACCTACAACGAAAACAAGTGTACCTTCAATACTACACGTTTGTGTATTCTTGGTTGCGTTGTGGAGAATGGGGTAATTGGGCCGGATCCTGAAAGATTACGCTGTAGGAGTCTACGTACTCCTAGCAAAAAATACTGAACTCGGAGAGGTTCAACAGAAAAGGTTTAATTGTTGAGACTGCATGTTGAACACAAAAATGGCGTCAGAGACTACACCAAGTCCGACTGCCTTTCATCAGTCCACAGCTTCGACTGCTCCTCCCCCGCTCTGGGCTTAACTATGTTGCAGATCGAGTTTCTTAAAGGTGTGATCCTTCTTAAAGGCATGACGCCTGATTTATAGTCTACAGACCGAAAAGCGGATTGTGTCCTTTCTGTGATCGGTACGCCACACAGCTCCCCCAGAATCCGCTAGTAGGGAGTGTACGAACCGGCGTGGCGGCTTGATAGCACGTCCGGAACGGCTCTTGGCGGTTGGTGTCGGGAGCGGGGCGGTCGGACGCGTCGGGCTCTTAGGCAGTCTGCCCCGCGGTGGGGGTTGGCCCACTTGAACGGGTTCGTCGGGTTCTAGGTGCGCCAGCTTGAGCCGGTCGAACGACACCTTGTCAGTTCTGCCGCCCACTTCGAGGAGGAAGAACTTGTTCCCCGTCTGGAGTACCTTGTAGGGTCCGTCGTATGGGGGCCGTAGAGGTCCTCGGTGGGCATCATGGCGCATGAAAACAAATTTGGCCATGTGCAGGCTAGGTGGTACATAAGAACATAAGAAATAGGAGCAGGAGTAGGCCAATCGGCCCCTCGAGCCTGCTCCGCCATTCAATAAGATCATGGCTGATCTGATCCTAACCGCCAATCCCCTATCACAGAACCATCTCCTGAATCTAACAGAATTAGACACACAAAATAGGAGCAGGATCAGGCTACACGGCCCCTGGGCCCGCTCCGCTACCCACAGTGCCATGACCAATCCGAACCTAGACTCATGTCCAAATTCCTGCCCGCTCCCCGGAACCCTTAATTCCCTTGACTTCTAGGAATCTGTATATTTCTGTTTTAAATTTATGTAATGATGTAGCTTCTACAGCTTTTTGGGGCAGCATATTCCATGGACCTACCACCCTCTGAGTGAAGTAGTTCCTCCTCATCTCAGTTTTGAAAGAGCAGCCCCTTATTCTAAGACTATGCCCCCTAGTTCTAGTTTCACCCATCATCGGGAACATCTTCCCCGCATCCACCCGATCCAACCCCTTCACAATCTTATATGTTTCAATAAGATCGCCTCTCATTCTTCTGAACTCCAATGAGTAGAGTCCCAATCTACTCAACCTCTCCTCATATGTCCATCCCCTCATCCCCGGGATTAACCGAGTGAACCTTCTTTGTACTGACTCGAGAGCAAGTATGTCCTTTCTTAAGTATGGACACCAAAACTGTACGCAGTATTCCAGGTGCGGTCTCACCAATACCTTGTACAACTGAAGCAATACCTCCCTATTTTTATATTCTATCCCCCTAGCAATGAAAGCCAACATTCCATTGGCCTTCTTAATCACTTGCTGCACCTGCATACTAACCTTTTGAGTTTCGTGCACCAGGACCCCCAGATCCCTTTGTACTTCAGTACTTTCCAGTTTCTTGCCATTAAGATAATAACTTGCTCTACGATTTTTCCTGCCAAAGTGCATAACCTCACACTTTCCAGTATTGTATTCCACCTGCCAAATCTCTGCCCACTTACTTAGCCTGTCAATGTCCCCTTGCAGGTTTTTTATGTCCTCCTCACTCACTACTTTCCCTCCCATCTTAGTATCATCTGCAAACTTTGATATGTTACACTCGGTCCCCTCCTCCAAATCGTTAATATAGATTGTAAAGAGTTGGGGACCCAGCACTGACCCCTGCGGAACACCACTAGTTACTGATTGCCAGTCTGAGAATGAACCATTTATCCCAACTCTCTGCCTTCTGTTAGATAGCCAATCCTCTATCCATGCCAGAATATTACCCCCAATCCCGTGATTTTTTATCTTAAGCAATAATCTTTTGTGTGGCACCTTGTCAAATGCCTTTTGGAAGTCTAAATACACTACGTCCACTGGTTCCCCTTTATCCACCCTATACGTTACTTCCTCAAAGAACTCCAGCAAATTTGTCAAACATGACTTCCCCTTCATAAAACCATGCTGACTTTGTCCTATTAAATTATGATTATCCAAATGTCCTGTTACTGTCTCCTTAATAATGGACTACAAAATTTTACCTGCCACAGATGTTAGGCTAACCGGTCTATAGTTTCCAGTCTTCTGTCTACTGCCCTTTTTAAACAAGGGTGTTACATTAGCAGTTTTCCAGTCTGCCGGGACCTTTGCTGAGTCCAGGGAGTTTTGGAAAATTATTACCAATGCATCCACAATCCCTACCGCCACTTCCCTCAAGACCCTAGGATGTAAGCCATCAGGTCCAGGTGATTTATCCGCCTTGAGTCCCATTATTTTACCGAGTACCACTTCCTTAGTGATTTTGATCGTGTCTAGCTCCTCCCCTCCTTTAGCCCCCTGTTTGTCCAGTGTTGGGATATTCTTAGTGTCTTCTACTGTAAAGACTGATGTAAAATATTCATTCAGTGTTTTTGCCATCTCCATATTTCCCACCATTAATTTCCCGGTCTCATCCTCTAAGGGACCAACATTTACTTTAGCCACCCTTTTTCTTTTTATATAACTATAAAAACTCTTACTATCTGTTTTTATATTTTTTGCTAATTTACTTTCATAATCTATCTTCCCTTTCTTAATCAATCTTTTTGTTATTTTTTGCTGTCTTTTAAAGTTTTCCCAATCCTCTATCCTCCCACTAGATTTGGCTACCTTATATGCCCTTGTTTTTAGTCGAATACTATCCTTAATTTCTTTACTTAGCCACGGATGGCTGTCTTTTCTTTTACACCCTTTTCTTCTCAGTGGAATATATTTTTTTGGGAAGTTGTAAAATAACTCCTTAAATGTACACCACTGATCATGTATCATCTTACCCTTTAATCTATTTTCCCAATCCACTCTACTCAATTCCGCTCTCATACCTTCATAGTTTCCTTTATTCAAGCTTAGCACGCTTGTTTGAGATCCAACCTTCTCACCCTCTAATTGAATATGGAATTCAACCATGTTATGGTCACTCATTCCAAGGGGATCCTTTACTAGGACATTTTTAATTAATCCTGTCTCATTACACAGGACCAGATCTAAGGTTGCTTGTCCCCTGGTCGGTTCAGTTACATACTGCTCAAGAAACCCATCCCTAATACACTCAATGAACTCATCCTCAAGGCTGCCCTGCCCAATTTGATTTGTCCAATTAATATGATAGTTGAAATCCCCCATAATTATAGATGTTCCCTTATTACAAGCCTCAACTATTTCCTGATTGATACTCCGTCCAACAGAGTTGCCACTGTTCGGAGGCCTATAGACTACGCCCACTCGTGTTTTTTTCCCCTTATTATTCCTTACCTCCACCCAAACTGTTTCATTATCCTAATCTTTTGACTCAATATCATTTCTCTGTATTGCAGTGATTCCTTCCTTTATTAACATAGCCACCCCACCTCCCCTTCCTTCCTGCCTGTCCTTCCTGATCGTTAAATAACCTGGTATGTTTAATTCCCAGGCATTGTCACCCTGCAGCCATGTTTCTGTAATGGCCACAAGATCATACCTATATGTAGTTATTTGTGCCATTAACTCATCTATTTTGTTATGAATGCTACGTGCATTCAGATAGAGAACTTTCAAAGATGTTTTGTGACACTTAGTTCCTGCTTTTGCCCTTTTTATTTCTTTACCTTTTACTCCATACCTTCTGCCCCTTCCTGACACGCTCTGGTTTTTAATTTCCCCACTGCTACCTAAGTCTGTGACCTTCTCTGGGTTGCTGGTTCGCCGTGGCGGCCGGTGGGTACCGGAGCGAACTGTTGTGCTCGGTTGGCGAAAGCGCGGCATTGCTGGTCAGCCGACCAGGGGGTCGTGGCGGTGGGCAGGAACTCTCCAGGTACGCGCAGCGGCTAGCCGTACACGAGTTCCGCCGCCGAGGCTTGCAGGTCTTCCTTGACCGCGGAGCGTAGGCCAAGTAGCACCCACGGGAGGCGGTCGACCCAAGCCTCGTCCTCGAGGCTGGCGCGGAGGGACGCCTTCATGGACCTGTGGAATCGCTCGCACAGTCCGTTGGCTTGGGGGTGGTAAGCCGTGGTGTGGTGAACGGCCACCCCGAGGTTTCGGGCGATGGCAGCCCACAGATCAGAGGTGAACTGCGGGCCTCTATCCGACGTCATCACAGAATCACAGAAACCCCACAATGCAGATAGAGGCCATTTCGGCCCATCGAGCCTGCACCGACACATATCCCACCCGAACCCCGTAACCCCTACACCAACACATATCCCACCCTATCCCCGTAACCCCACGTATTTAATCCCCCTAACGCTAAGGGTCAATCTATCATAGCCAATCAACCTAACCCGCACATCTTTGGACTGTGGGAGGAAACCGGAGCACCCGGAGGAAACCCACGCAAACACGGGGAGAATGTCTGTGTGGAGTTTGCACAGTCACCCGAGGCCGGATTCGAACCCGGCTCCCTGGCGCTGGTCATGTCGGAGGGGACACCGAACCGAGCGACCCAGGTACCGATGAACGCCCTCGCGATGTCGGCGGTGGTGGTGGACGTCAGTGGAATGGCCTCGGGCCAGCGGGTGGTACGGTCCACGATTGTCAGCAGGTGCGTGTGACCTTGTGATGGCGGCAGGGGGCCGACGAGGTCGATGTGGACGTGGTCAAACCTTCTTTCTGGCACGGTGAACTCCTCGAGTGGGGCTTTGATGTGCTGGTGGATTTTGGCACGCTGGCAAGCTATGCAGGATCTGGACCAGACGCGCACATCTTTGCGCAGGCCGCGCCAGACAAATCGGTTGGCCACCAGTCTAATGGACGCGCGGGTGCCGGGGTGTGAGAGGCCGTGGACGATGTCGAACACCCGTTTTCACCAGGACGCCGGGACTACGGGGCGGAGTTGCGCCAAGGAGGTGTCGCATTTGACTGTGACGGCGGACGGGCCGCAGGCGACATCGGTCAGTCGCAGCCCTGGGAGGGTTGTGGGCGCGGAGAGCAGATCGGGGTCGGTGCGTTGCTCCGCTGCCAGTTGAGCATAGTCCACTGCCAGTTGGGCGCCATGGATGGCGAGGCGGGATAGGCAGTCGGCCACCACGTTGTCTCGACCGGAGACATGCCGGATGTTCGTGGTGAATTCGGACACCGCGGCGAGCTGGCGTTGTTGCCTGGCTGACCACGGGTCCGCAGATTTTGCCATCGCGAATGTCAGGGGTTTGTGGTCGACAAACGCGGTGAAGGGGCGGCCCTCCAGAAGAAATCTAAAATGGCGGACTGCCAGGTACAGTGCGAGGAGCTCGCGGTCAAAGGTGCTGTATTTGGCCTCCGGGGGGCGCAGTTGGTGGCTGAAAAAGGCCAGCGGTTGCCAGGCCCCGTCGACCCACTGTTCGTACACGGCACCGACCGCGTGGTCGGAGGCGTCCGTGGTGAGGGCCACCCTGGCGTTGGGCTGTGGGTGAGCGAGCATGGTGGTGTCGGCGAGCGCCTTTTTGGTCGAGTCGAAAGCGGTCAACATGTCCGCTGACCACTCGATCGTCATTCTGTCTTTCTTACCCCGGAGGGCTTCGTATAGGGGCCGCATGAGGGAGGCCGCTCCGGAAATGAAGCGGTTGTAAAAGTTGATCATCCCCAAGAACTCCTGGAGGCCTTTGATGGTGGTGGGCCGGGGGAACTGCTGGACGGCTTGCACCTTGGCGGGCAGGGGAATGGCTCTGTCCTGCGTGATGTGGTGGCCGAGGAATTCGATCCTGCTGAGGCCGAATTGGCACTTGGCTGGGCTGATGATGAGCCCGTGCTCACTGACCGCTGGAACAGGGTGCGGAGGTGCTCGATGTGTTCCTGCTTGGAGGAACTAGCTACCAGGATGTCATCCAGGTAGACAAAGAGGAACTTCAGGTCCTGGAGGACCGAGTCCATGAGCCGCTGGAAGGCCTGGGCCGCGTTTTTGAGGCCGAAGGGCATTCGGAGGAACTCTAATAACCCAAAGGGGTGATTATGGCCGTTTTGGGAATATCCGTGGGGTGGACTTGCACCTGATGGTAACCGCGCACCAGGTCGACTTTGGAGAAGACTGAGCGGCCGGCCAGTCTAGCCAAGAAGTCTTGAATGTGCGGTATGGGGTACCGGTCCGGCATGGTGGCGTCGTTTAGGCGCCGGTAGTCCCCGCAGGGGCGCCATCCCCCATCGGGTTTGGTGATGATGTGGAGTGGGGAGGCCCAGGGGCTGTTGGAGCGGTGGATGATGCCGAGCGGTTCCATTGTGGCGAACTCGGCCCGCGCGATCTCCAGCTTGGCTGGGTCCAGCCTGCGGGCGTGGGCATACACCGGTGTGCCTGTGATGGGGATGAAGTGTTCTACCCCGTGCTTAGCAACTTTCGCGGAGAAGGTCGGGTTGGTGAGGGCTGGGAACTCAGCCAGGAGTGCTGAGTAGTCGTCCGTTGAGCGGGCGCGGCACTGCCACGCCATTTCGGCGGGTTGTGAGGGGGCCATAGCGCCCGGGATAGGTGACATGGTGTTCATGTCCACGAAGCGGCGCCGAGGCCTGTTGACCAACAGGCCGTGGGCGCACAGGAAATCTGCACCGAGGAGCGGGGAGAGCACCTTGGCGGTGATAAACTCCCAGTGGTAGCGGCGGCCTGCGAGGTCGATGGTGACGGTGCGGGTGCCGTACGTCCGGATGTCGGTGCCGTTGGCGACAGCCAGCGCAGGGCCGCAGCCGCCTCACTGGATCTCGAGGGTGGACGCGGGGATGATGCTGCGCTGCACACCCGTGTCGCATAGGAAACGGCGTCCGGAGGCGCTGTCCGTAACGTACAGCAGCGCGCCTGCTTGCCCCACGGCCATAGTGTAGGCCAATGTGGGGGCGGTTGGAAACGTGCAGGGGTGGCTGCAGCGGCGTGCCCGTGCACCAAACCGGGTATGGAAGTAGCAGTAGCCCTGGGTCGGAGGGCTTGGGGGACGTGGGGGCCTCGTGGCCGAGCTGTGTGGCCACGCGATAGAGGGTGGAGCGCGCGCCGACGCTGTGGAGGCCAGGTCAGGGGAGACGGCGTGGTTGGAGCCGGCGGACAGGAGATTATCGGCTTCATCGGCCAGGGCCTCAAGGTCCATGAGGCTGGACACCACAACCGCCGGGCGGATGCTGGGAGGTAGTTGGCGGATAAAGAGCGTGCGGAAGAGGGAGCCGGACGGTTTCTTGTCGGTCAGAGCAAGCATGTGTGAGAGCAAGTCTGACGGCGTGGAGTCACCGAGGCCCGGGAGGTCGAGGAGGTGGCAGTTGCGCAAAAATTGGGAGGCTGTGAATTTTTTAAGGAGCGCGGCCTTGAGATGTGCGTACTTGCCTTCCTCCGAAGGGTTTTGTAGTGTTGTCCAGACTTTCGTGATTGTGGAGCTGCTCAGGGAGGTGAGGAGGTAGTCGTACATCATTGCGTCGGCGGTGATGCCGCGGAGTCGGAATTGCGATTCGGCTTGAAGGAACCAGGCGGTGGCTAGGTTCTCCCAGAACTCCGGCAGCTTCACAGAAACTGCGTTTGTGTCAGCCATGGTTACGCTTAGGAGTCGTCCTGAGCATCGGGGTCACCAATGTAGGAGTCTACGTACTCCTAGCAAAAAATACTGAACTCAGAGAGGTTCAACAGAAAAGGTTTAATTGTTGAGACTGCATTTTGAACTCAAAAATGGCGTCAGAGACTACACCAAGTCCGACTGCCTTTCATCAGTCCACAGCTTCGACTGCTCCTCCCCTGCTCTGGGCTTAACTATGTTGCAGATCAAGTTTCTTAAAGGTGTGATCCTTCTTAAAGGCATGATGCCCGATTTATAGTCTACGGACCGAAAAGCGGATTGTGTCCTTTCTGTGATCGGTACGCCACAACGCCCACTTAAGGAATTACCTTTACCTCACACTGTAAAAGCTTTAAGAAGGTGTCTGGGATTCTTCTCGTACTATGCCCAGTGGGTGGCTAACTACTCAGATAAAGTCCGACCTCTTATTAAGTCGACGTCTTTTCCGCTGTCGGCGGAAGCTCAGGAGGCTTTTTTTAATATCAAACGGGACATTGAGAAGGCAGTGGTATGTGCCGTGGATGAGAAGATCCCTTTTCAAGTGGAAAGTGATGCATCTGATTTTGCGTTGGCAGCAACTCTTAACCAAGCTGGTAGACCAGTAGCTTTCTTCTCTCGTACATTGCAAGGACCAGAAGTTCGACATTCTTCAGTGGAAAAGGAGGCACAGGCAATTATTGAAGCAGTCAGGTATTGGAGGCATTATCTTGCTGGCCGACGTTTTACGCTCATTACTGGCCAGCGATCTGTGGCCTTTATGTTCAATACTAAGCAGAGAGGCAAGATCAAAAATGATAAGATTTTAAGATGGCGAATAGAACTGTCAACATATGACTATGATATTCAGTACAGGCCTGGAGTATTCAATGAGCCATCGGATGCTTTGTCACGAGGAGTATGTGCTAGTCTGGGTATAGATAAGCTTCAAAGTCTCCACGACGCACTCTGCCACCCTGGGGTTACCAGAATGAACCACTTCATTAAGTCTCACAATCTACACTACTCTATTGAGGAGGTCCGGACAATGACCAGAACCTGTCGTGTTTGTGCTGAATGCAAACCCCGCTTCTATAAGCTGTCCGAGCCAGCTCATCTTATTAAAGCAACTCGACCATTTGAGCGTTTGAGTCTCGATTTTAAAGGTCCCCTTCCATCGAGCGACCGTAATGTCTATTTTCTTAATATTATAGACGAGTACTCTCGGTTCCCTTTTGTTATCCCCTGTCCGGATGTGACCAGTGCTGTTGTAATTAAATGCCTCTGCCAACTGTTTTCTTTGTTTGGCATGCCTAACTATATATATAGTGATAGGGGTTCTGCCTTTATGAGCGAAGAATTGCGACAGTTTTTGCTATCGAAAGGGATTGCAACGAGTAGAACTACCAGCTATAACCCTCGTGGTAATGGGCAGGTCGAGAAAGAAAATGCGACAGTGTGGAAGGCTATCGTACTGTCTCTGAAGTCGCGAGGCCTGCCAACCTCTCGCTGGCAGGATGTCCTTCCAGACATGCTGCATTCCATAAGGTCTCTTTTGTGCACAGCGACGAATGCCACCCCTCATGAAAGGATGTTTAGCTTTCCAAGAAAAGCTACCAATGGAGTATCGTTACCCACATGGTTGACGACCACGGGCCCTGTGCTGTTGCGCAGACATGTGAGAGGCCACAAGACTGATCCACTGGTGGAGGAAGTACAACTCCTCCATGCTAATCCCCAGTATGCGTACATTCAATATCTGGATGGGCGAGAGGATACGGTCTCTATTAAAGATCTTGCACCCGCTGGAGCTCAAAAAGAGTTTGACTCTGAGAGTAGTTTTTAATCATGGTATTGGACCTTTAGAGACACAAACTCTCAGTGTGGAAAACACTGATCATTCTGGGACTTTGAATGAACCGGAGTTAGTACCCTGGGAGGAGCCTCCGCAAGAGTTACGTCATTCCCAGAGGACTATTAGACCTCCTGACAGACTGAATCTATAGCAGGGGGTGAATGTGATGAAATAACTGTGTTCTGGCATTTGTATTGGCTGTTGTGTTGTACTTGTTAATGTCTGGAATGTTTTACAGGTGTAATCACTAATGCTCTGCCCTAGCCCGGCCCCTCTGGATTGGTGTGAGTCTTACTTATAAGAGCTGGGTTGTACTCATAAGGGCTGGGTCGGTGATGAATGATGGTTGCCCTGTGTTAATATTATGTTATGTCCTTACTTAATAAAAGCCTTGAGTTATAAGCCTTAACCTCTTGGATTCAGACCGTTGTTTGGCACTTCAGTAAGGGTAAACCGGGAGAGCTTCTTCTCCCCTCTGATATAAAGGGTTGACGTCCGCCTTATTCCCTATCAATCACTCAGAGTCCTGCGAGGCCTCCCGCCTGATCCATTACACCAAACGCCAGACCATCTCCTCCCGGGAGATCCAGACCGCCGTCCGCCTCCTGCTGCCCGGGGGAACTGGCCAAGCACGCCGTCTCGGAGGGGATGAAAGCAGTCACCAAATACACCAGCTGCAAATAAAGCCTCTCGTTCCTCCCACCTTAAAAACTCAACCCAAAGGCTCTTTTCAGAGCCACTCACGAGATCCAGAAGGGACTACTTATTTTCACTTGACTAATGACATTTGAAATATGGACAGCATAAAGAATGAAACTCTTTTAAAAAATGTTTTATCATCCTTTCTTTATTTAACCCTCACTTTCATTTTTTTGTCGTATGTTCAGATTTTGCTGGTGTGTTTTCGTAATACAGTATATCGTTAATTTAAAATAGATTGAAATTTAACAAATATATAACAAAATGATGCATTGTCACTGCCCTGTTTTGTACAAAGCACTCATTTATAAGCGGGTCGCTGAAAAGCTCAAATGAAATTAAATCTGTCAATTCAGGAACCAGTCATTTTAAAGGATCAATTTGCCATAATTCAAATTTAATAATGAATTATTCAGTCTCACAGATGCCATTTTAATGATTATTCAGTCCCACAGACGCTATAATTTTAATTAAAATGATTATTCAATCCCACAGATGACAATCTTTAGCAGTAATGATTATTATTTAGTCTCACAAATGCCATAGTTTTAATTATTCAGTCCCAGATACCATAATTTTAACGATTATTATTCAATCCCACAGATGCAATAATTTAAACAATAATGATTATTATTCAATCCACATGCAATAATTTAAACAATAATGATTATTATTCAATCCCACAGATGCAATGATTTTAATAACTGGCTAATATTCAGTCCCACAGATGCAATAATTTTAACAATAATGATTATTATTCAATCCCACAGATGCAATGATTTTAATAACTGGTTAATATTCAGTCCCACAGATGCAATAATTTTAACAATAATGATTATTATTCAGTCCTACAGATGCAATGATTTTAATAACTGGTTAATATTCAGTCCCACAGATGCAATAATTTAAACAATAATGATTATTATTCAGTCCCACAGATGCAATGTTTTTAATAACTGGTTAATATCCAGTCCCACAGATGCAATAATTTTAACAATAATGATTATTATTCAGTCCTACAGATGCAATGATTTTAATAACTGGTTAATATTCAGTCCCACAGATGCAATAATTTAAACAATAATGATCATTATTCAGTCCCACAGATGCAATGATTGTAATAACTGGTTAATATTCAGTCCCACAGAGGGCCATCACTTTAACAATAACGAGTCTGATTCACAGACGTGCTCTTATTCTATAAGCCGCCTTTTTCGTTGGTGTCCGAGGTTGGAGCGGATTGAAAAACGCGCCAATCAGAGGCGGAGATTTGCCGTGTTTTCAGCCAATCAGAAGGCGCGGCTGGGCGGGGCCGGCGGCTGCTATAAAAGCCGCAGCCCGGAGCGGGGAGGAGCAGTTGGAGAACAGAGTAAGAGAGGAGTCCGCCTGCCCGGGGAGAAGGGACAGCCCGGAGCGGGGAGGAGTAGTTGGAGACCAGAGTAAGAGAGGAGTCCGCCCGCCCGGGGAGAAGGGACAGCAGTCGGCCGGCACCTTGGGCAACAAGGGCTCGCGGGTGGGCGGGGCTATGACCTCACCCGCGCGCTGAGGCGGTTGAACGGCCGATCAGGAGCCACGTGACCCCGGAGCTGGCGGCGGCCTTTTAACAGTGGGTGGGGCCCCGAGTCGTTTCGGGCTGCGATTGGTGAGCGCAGCTGTCAATCTACGAGTCGCAGCCAATAGAAGAGATGGACTCCGTGAGGGACTTTAAGCGCGGGCTGCGTGACCGCAGTGCGCATGCTCGGTGCTGCTCGCAGTCCCCGGATGAGGCTCCGGTTTGTGGAAGGAGATAAAATGGCGGCGGGACTGAGGAGCGGCGGATGGTGCGCTGAGTGTGGATCAGAGAATCTCCGGCATTTACAGCAGCGCCGGCCTCTCTCGGGTAATCTCTGGGGGGGAGGAGGATCAATTTTTGGTCACTCTTATGCTGGTTTCTGAAACTCTCTCAATCCTCAGGCTTACTATTATTCTTTGCAACATTATAAGCTTCTGTCAATCTAATGCTATCCTTACCTTCTTTAGTTAGCCATGGTTGGATCACTTCCCGTGGAGTTTTTGTTTCTCAATGGAATGTATTTTAGTTGAGAATTATGAAATATTTCTTTACATGCTAGCCACTGCTTATCTACCGCCATACCTTTTAATCTATTTTTCCAATCTACCTCAGCCAACTCGCCCCTCACACCTATGTAATTGGCTTTATTTAAGTTTAAGACACTAGTTTCGGACTTAGGCAAGTCACTCTCTCTCAAAATTAATGTGAAGTTCTAACATATTATGATCACTCTGCCCCACTGGATCCTTTACTATGAGCTTGCTAATTAACCCTGTCTTATTACACAATACAAGTTCTAACATTGTTGGTTCCATGACATTTTGTTCCAGGAAACTGTCCCGAATGGATTCCATGAACCCGTCCTGCAGACTCTTGCTCCACAGCCCTGTAGGTTACGGCTCATCAAGTGTACACCCAAGTACTTTTTAAATGTGCTGAGGGTCTCTGCCTCTACCACCCTTTCAGGCAGTGAGTTCCAGACCCCTATCACCCTCTGGGTGAAAAAAATTACATCTGCTCTGCACCCTCTAGTGGATGGACTGGGGAGAAAGGTCTTTACTAGCCGAGGCATAGAATATAAGAGCTGGGAGGTAATGCGTGAACTGTATAAAACACTAGTTAGGCCTTGGCTAGAATACTGCGTGCAGTTCTGGTCAACACATTACAGGAAGGATGTGATTGCACCAGAGGGTGCAGAGGAGATTTACGGGGATTTTGCCTGGGCTGGGGAATTTTTGCTATGTGGAACGATCGGATAGGCTGGGGTTGTTTTCTTTGGAACAGAGAAGGCCAAGGGGAGACTCGATTGAGGTGTATCAAATTATTAGGGGCCTAGATTGAGTGGATAGGAAGGACCTATTTCCCTTAGTGGAGAGGTCAATAGCCAGGGGGCATAGATTTAAAGCAGATGGTCAAAGGATTAGAGGGGTTTTGAGGTGAGTTTTTTACACCGAGGGTGGTGGAGGTCTGGAACTCACTGCCTGAAAGGGTGGTAGAGACAGAGACACTCATCACGTTTAAAAACTGCTTGGATATGCACTTGAAGTGCCGTAAGCTACCAGGCTATGGACCAAGTGCTGGAAAGTGGGATTAGAGGGGATAGATCTTTGTCAGCCGACTCGGACAAGATGGGCCGAATGGCGGCCTTCTGTGCAGTAAGTTTCTATGATTGTGTAACCCGGGGAGGATGGGCCCAGTGAGATCAGACAGTGTGTAACCCGGGGAGGATGGGCCCAGTGAGATCAGGCAGTGTGTAACCCGGGGAGGATGGGCCCAGTGAGATCAGACAGTGTGTAACCCGGGGAGGATGGGCCCAGTGAGATCAGACAGTGTGTAACCTGGGGAGGATGGGCCCAGTGAGATCAGACAGTGTGTAACCTGGGGAGGATGGGCCCAGTGAGATCAGACAGTGTGTAACCCGGGGAGGATGGGCCCAGTGAGATCAGGCAGTGTGTAACCCGGGGAGGATGGGCCCAGTGAGATCAGTCAGTGTGTTACCTGGGAAAGATTGCCCCAGCTTCGGTTTGCCCAAGGCACAGGGAAATTGTACATTTCTATCCAGAACCTTGGTGATTTGCTGGAAGCCCAGGCGGGCATGGCGGGGATCTGAGAAAAGGGACAACATCAGACCGAAGTACTTGGACCCAAACTTTTATTTTTATGAAGCAGAAGAAATGTCTATATTATATTACTTCACACTGTTGATAGTTATTTTCTGTCCTGCCATAATTAGATTTCCTGGTGAAAGACTGAGTGATTGAGAGGTTCACAGCTGAGAGTAAACTGGGATTGTAGACTGAGGAACGACAGCAGGTGAACCAACACAGGATTGTGAGCACCAACCGGAGAGAACTCTTCCGATTCAGAGATCGATTGGGGGAAAAAGGTCAGAGAGAGTCCCATTGACTCAGATACACACTGGTCCTGGAGATGGACTGGGGAGAAAGGTCGGAGAGAGTCCCATTGACTCAGATATTGAAATAAAAAGTAGATTTGCCTTTCTAAATCTAGGCTTTATTAACTTTAAAAATCCAGTAGCACATCTTTCAACACCCAGTCCCAACCAAGGCTGTAGAGAACTGAATTTAAGATGGCCACCACAAATCACATGACATCAACTACCAATGAGTTTACAGCATATATCTCAAGGCAGGAAACAAACAACCAATTACAATACTTCTTACTAAACATGAAGAATAATCACCACATTCACTCCTCCTTTTAAAATATACTCCAACCTAAATAACCTTTTACAATTTACAATTAATTATTTACAACTAAAACAATACAAATATAATATTTCAACAATTTTAAAACATTACTATCAATTTAAAAGTCCATTTTCAGTCGGTCGACCGGATATCTTGTTCGTGTCGACCTTCTTAACCCTGGTGAAATTCCTTGCCCTCCCACACCAGGAGACACAGAAGTATCTTCTGCAGGAAGGCTATCCATATCCCGATTATCAACGGTTTCCGGATTGGAAATCCCATCAGGAGGTAAACGGGGACGGTCATGAACATCCAGCGAAGGCTGACTAATAGAAGTACAATTATCTGTAATAGGATTGGAAATATTTGTAGTATCTGTAACGACATCCACATTATCTGAATCATGACTATTGTTAATATCCTCAGAAGAGGGCTGGCCACCACAAGGAGCCAAGTCTTTAATTGAAACAGTACTTTCTTTCCCATCTTGGAATCGAATATGAGCATATTGGGAATTTGCCTCCAACAGCTCCACCTCCTCCACTAAAGGATCATATTTTGGCAATCTAACATGGCGTCGAAGCAGCACAGGTCCCTGCATAGTAAGCCATGAAGGTACCGAATATCCCGTAGTAGATCTCCGCGGATAGTTGAAGAGCCTTTCATGGGGGGTCACATTAGTAGCTGTTGAAAGCAATGATCTAATGGAATGCAGGGCATCAGGCAGTACCATTTCCCACTGTGTATTCTTAAGGTTCTGGGATGTCAAAGCCAACATAACTGCCTTCCAGATCACCCCATTGTATCGTTCGCACTGTCCATTACCCTGGGGATTATACGGGGTAGTTCTACTAGTAGAGATTCCCCGACTCTGAAGGTATTCCTTCAACTGGGAAGACATAAAAGAACTTCCCTGATCCGAATGGATATACGCAGGCATCCCAAAAATGACAAAAAGTTGAGTCAGACATTTGATAACTGTAGCAGCTGATACATCTGCGCAAGGAAAAGCAAAAGGGAACCTTGAAAACTCATCCACAACAGTAAATATATATCGATTTTGAGTCGTTGAAGGAAGAGGCCCCTTAAAATCGACGCTCAAACGTTCAAAAGGAGAAGTAGCCTTTATAAGATGAGCTCGTTGAGGCTTAAAGAAATTCGGTTTACACCGAGCACAGATAGAACATGATGAAGTCATCTGCTTGACGTCTTCAACTGAAAAGGGCAAATTCTTACTGCGTACGAAGTGTATCATCCGCGTAACCCCAGGATGGCATAAGGCATTGTGAAGATTAATAAGCGTATCTCCGTGAATCACAGAACAATAAGCCCTCGACAGCGCATCAGCAGCAACATTATCCTTCCCCGGACGATAAACTATATCAAAATGGTAACATGCCAACTCAATCCTCCACCTCATTATTTTATCATTCTTAATCTTTCCAAAATGTTTGACATCAAACATAAAGGACACAGACTTTTGATCAGTTCCCAACGTAAAATGTCGCCCCGATAAATAATGCCTCCATTTACGCAGTGCTTCTACTATTGCATACGCCTCTTTATTGAGGAATGCCTTTTTTCGCTATTGTTCAAGGTACGTGAGAAAAAGGCCACAGGTCTTCCATTTTGGTTCAGCGTAGCCCCAATTGCAAAATCAGAAGCATCCGTCTCAATCACAAAAGGAACCTGCTCCTCAATAGAATGCACAACTGCTCCAAGGATATCCTTTTTAAAATTATCAAAACACGTCCTGGCCTCCCATGATAGAGGATATGTCGTAACCCGAATAAGAGGCCGGATCTTCTGTGAAAAATTTGCAATCCAATTAGAATAGTAAGAAAACAGTCCAACAACTCGTTGCAAAGCCTTAGAATTAGTAGGACAAGGTAAATCAATCAATGGTCGCAGATGTTCTGGGTCTGGTTTAATCTTGTTTCCCGAGATAATGTACCCCAGTAGATTTACCTCAGTGGTCGAAAAGGTACACTTCTCTTTATTGAAAGTTAAACCAACTTTTTCCGCAGCTTGAAGGAATCTTTCTAAATTAGAATCATGCTCCACCCTTGATTTGTCACACACCGTGATGTCATCTAAGTATGAAAAGGTGTCAGAGAGAGAGTCATCACTTATAAAAGCATCCATTGCCCGTTGAAAACAAGCAACACCATTAGTAACACCAAATGGTATTCGGCAAAACTGATACAGCTTTCCGCCAGCCTCAAAGGCCGTATATGGTTGATCCCTCTTAACAATAGGAATCTGATGATAAGCACTCTTTAAATCAATAGTGCTAAAAACCTTATACTGAGATACTTTGTTGATAAGCTCATCAATCTTCGGCAAAGGGTACGTATCTAATTGAGTATACCTATTAATGGTTTGGGAGTAGTCTATCACCATTCGTTTCTTATGTCTCTCATTAGTGGTGACAACTACCTGTGCCCGCCAAGACGAACAACTAGGTTCAATGATTCCTTCCAATAAAAGACGTTGAACTTCAGAATTAATCAATTCTCTATCCTGACTGCTATACCTTCTTGACTTGGTAGCAATTGGCTTACAATCTGGCATCAAATTGGAAAAAAGTGATAATGGAGAAATGGAAGAGGTTAATCCACAAATAGATAAAGGTGGCTTAGTTCCCTCCAAACGAAAGACTGAGAGACTCGTGTAATTGAAGCACATCATGACCAATCAAAATATCCGCACAGAGATTAGGCAGAACAGATAGGCGTATATCAGTATACATATGACCTTGAAGAATCAATTTCACAAGGCAACAACCAGCTACTTGTGAAGTGAGAGTCGTCTGAGCCATACACACCTGATAAGTAACAGGCGAAATTTTCAAACGCTTCTCCTTCGCAAACTGAAGACTTATAGATACGGGCAGTACCGAGAGTTTTATAAGGGCCTTCACTTCTAACCCATTAACTTGGGCCGTAACTATAGCTTTGTTTAGGCCATGAGCAAATGCAGCAGAAATTGATGCAATAAACGCCCTATCTAAAGGCTGAATAGTCGCAGAGGAGGTAATTGAACCTGATGATTTACAAACACGTGCATAATGACCTCTCTTGCCGCATTTACTACACACAGCCTCCCGAGCAGGACACTTCAGACGAGGGTGCCGGACGTTCCCACAAAAATAACACTTCTAAATCCTAGAGGCAACAGCCACCGAAGTAGAAACTGTTTCAGAATCTAGTAAACCACTCCTATTAAGTCCACATAATTCCTTTTCATCTGGAACTGCCGAAACCACAGTTGCAGGCCGATTAAAAAGAGCATAAGAATCCGAACTTCTCTGAGCCACATCCAATGTAGAGGCTTGCTCGAAAGCACTCTTACGATCCAAAGTCTTATTTTCTAACAACCGCTGACTAATTGATCTAGACAGTAATCCATTAAAAGCATCCCGTACCGATTCTTCCTTATATTCTTCTGCTGTCACGGCCTTATAATTACAGTTAGCACTAAGGCGCCGAAGTGCTTGTAAATAAGTATCCAAAGATTCTCCCACCTGCTGCCTACGGGCAGATAGAAGGTGACGTGCAAATACCTCATTCTTTGGTTTAACAAAAATCTTTTCCAATGTAGAAATAGCCAATGCGTAAGTTTCACAGTCCAAAATATACTTATACACATCCGGAGCAATGTAGTTGATCAGCATATTCAGCTTATTTAGAGACTCTTGATCCAACGCACCCAAAAAGTTTTTTAATGTACGATACCAGTGTTTCCATTTATCATCCACTCCTGCAGAATTAGGGTCAGCATTGAATCGTTCCGGTTGAAGATATCGCTCCATTCTAACTTAAAGTTAATAAATTGAAATAAAGAGTAGATTTGCCTTTCTAAATCTAGGCTTTATTAACTTTAAAAATCCAGTAGCAGATCTTTCAACACCCAGTCCCAACCAAGGCTGTAGAGAACTGAATTTAAGATGGCCACCACAAATCACATGACATCAACTACCAATGAGTTTACAGCATATATCTCAAGGCAGGAAACAAACAACCAATTACAATACTTCTTACTAAACATAAAGAATAATCACCACAGATACACACTGGTCCTGGAGATGGACTGGGGAGAAAGTTCAGAGAGAGCCCCATTGACTCAGATACTCACTGGTCCTGGAGATGGACTGGGGAGAAAGGTCAGAGAGAGTCCCATTGACTCAGATACACTCTGGTCCTGGAGATGGACTGGGGAGAAAGTTCAGAGAGAGTCCCATTGACTCAGATACACACTGGTCCTGGAGATGGACTGGGGAGAAAGGTCAGAGAGTCCCATTGACTCAGATACACACTGGTCCTGGAGATGGACTGGGGAGAAAGTTCAGAGAGAGTCCCATTGACTCAGATACACACTGGTCCTGGAGATGGACTGGGGAGAAAGTTCAGAGAGAGTCCCATTGACTCAGATACACACTGGTCCTGGAGATGGACTGGGGAGAAAGGTCAGAGAGTCCCATTGACTCAGATACACACTGGTCCTGGAGATAGACTGGGGAGAAAGTTCAGAGAGAGTCCCATTGACTCAGATACACACTGGTCCTGGAGATGGACTGGGGAGAAAGGTCAGAGAGTCCCATTGACTCAGATACACTCTGGTCCTGGAGATGGACTGGGGAGAAAGGTCAGAGAGAGTCCCATTGACTCAGATACACACTGGTCCTGGAGATGGACTGGGGAGAAAGGTCAGAGAGAGTCCCATTGACTCAGATACACACTGGTCCTGGAGATGGACTGGGGAGAAAGGTCAGAGAGAGTCCCATTGACTCAGATACACACTGGTCCTGGAGATGGACTGGGGAGAAAGTTCAGAGAGAGTCCCATTGACTCAGATGATGTCCCCACACTATTACTGCAGATTTGGTTCCCCCAATCTATACATAGCTTAAAATCCCCCATGATTACTATATTACCCTTGCTACATGCACCTCTAGTTCCCTGAATTATACGCCGCCCTACATTACAACTACAGTTTGGGGGCCTATAATCACCTCCAACCAATGTTTTCTGCCCCTTGCTGTTTCTTGGCTCCACCCAAACTGATTTTTTAACTTTATTTTCGGAGCTAAGATCATTTCTCTCTCATGTCTTTATCCCATCCTTTATCGACATGAGACCAAAACTGTGCGCGGTACTCCGGGTGTTGTCTCACCAAAGCCCTGTCCAATTGTAGCAAGACTTCCTCACTGTTGTATCCCAACCCCTTGTAATAAAGGCCAACATGCCATCCGCCTGCCCAATTGCTCGCGGTACCTGCATGCTAACTTTGTTTCCTGTACGAGAACACCTAAATCTCTCTGAACACCAACATTTAATAATTTTTCACTATTTAAAAAAGGTTCTGTTTTTCTGTTCTTCCTACTAAAGTGAATACGCACACATTTCCCCACATTATATTCCATCTGTCACCTTAGACTGCCCATATCCCTTTGCAGGCTCTGTGTCCCCATAGCTTACTGTCCCACCTAGCTTTGTATCAGCAGCAAACTTGGATCCATTGCACTCGGTCCCTTCATCTAAGTCAGTAATATAGATTGTAAATAGCAGAGGCCCCAGCACTGATCCTTGTGGCACCCCACTAGCCTGCCAAGCTGAAAATGTCCTGTTTATCCCTACTCTCTGTTTTCTGTCAGTTAACCAATCCTCTATCAATGCTAATAGTCATAACGGCACAGAAGGAGGCCATTCGGCCCATCGAGTCAGTGCCGGCTCTCTGTGGAGCAATCCAGTCAGTCCCATTCCCCCGCTCTATCCCCGTAGCCCTGCAAGTTTATTTCCCTCAAGTGCCTATCCAGTCTCTCCTTGAAAACATCGAGTGTCTCCGCTTCCACCACTTCCATCGGCAGCGAGTTCCCGGTCCTCACCACTCGCTGCGTAAAAAGGTTTTTATTCTCATCCCCCCTGTATCTCTTGTCCAAAACCTTAAATCTGTGTCCCCTAGTCCTCGTACCATCCATTAGTGGGAACAGCCTTTCCCTGTCTAGTCTATCCAAACCCGTCATAATCTTGTTCACCTCGATCAAATCACCCCTCAACCTCCTTTGCTCTAATGAAAACAAATCCAGCTTCTCCAACCTGTCCTTGTAGCTAATATATTCCCCTCAACCCCATGAGTCCTTATCTTGCACAGCAACCTTTTATGTGGCACCTTATCAAATGCCTTTTGGCAATCCAAATATTTGACATCCACCAGTTCCCCATTATCTATCCAGCTAGTTGCATCCTCAAAAAACACTAATAGCATGATTTCTCTTTCATAAAACCATGTTGACTCCGCCTGATCATATGATTTTCTAAGTGCCCTCTTACTCCTCCCTTAATAATGGATTCCAGCATTTTCCTGACGCCAGGCTCACTGGCCTGTAGTTCCCTGCTTTCTCTCTTCCCCCTTTCTAGAATAGCGGGGTTACTTTTTCTACCTTCTAATCCGCTGGGACTGTTCCAGAATCTAGGGGATTTTGGAAGATCACAACCAATGCATCCACTCTCTCTTCAGCCACCTCTTGTAGAACCCTAGGATGTCGGCCGTCAGGTCCTGGGGATTTGTCGGTTTTTAGTCCCATTAGTTTCTCAAGTACTTTTTTTCTCGAAGGAACTTAAAGTAATTGATGTCAGTCCTTTCATTAGTCCCTTGGTTCCCTGCTATTTTTGGTACGCTATTTGTGTTTTCTACTGTGAAGACAGATACAAAATATTTGTTTAAAGTCTCTGCCATTTCCTCATTTCCCATTATAATTTCTCCTGTCTCAGCCTCTAAGGGACCAATGCTTACTTTTTGCTACTCTTCATGTTTACTTACTTTCAGAAGCTCCTACAATTTTTAAATGTTTCTTGCTGGTGTACTCAGTCGATTTTTCTCCCTTTTTTATCAATTTTTGGTCATCGTTTGCTGGTTAACAGAATTAAACTTCCCAATGCAATTTCACACGCTAAAGGTCTGCTTCTGTAAATAGCATTCAGGTACATTTATCATTTATTACTCGCTCAGGAACAAAGTTCGAGGTTGATACTATAGAAACTTGGGACCAGACAGCACAGAATGAGGCCATTGGGCACAGCGGGCCTGTACCGGCTCTTTGAAAGAGCAGGCCAATGTGTCCCACTCCCCTGCTCTGTGCCCAGAGCACTGCTAATGTTCTCCCCTTCGTGTGTTTCACTAATTCAGGTTTAAAAGTTACTATTGTCTCTGCTCCCATCACTCATTCAGACATTGCATTCCAGATCATAACACGATGCCTAAAAACAATCTTATCTTACCTCCCCTCTGGCATTTTGTCAATTACGTTAAATCCGTCTCCTCTGTTTACCGACCCTTCTGTCAGTGGGTACAGTTGCTCCTTATTTACTCTATGGAAACGCCTTCATGATTTTGAACACCTCTATTAAATCTCCCAATTAACATTTTTCTGCTCTAAAGAGAACCTGCGAGGAGTTGGCGGCAGCAGCAGCGAGGAGGCATAAATACAGCGGGAGGCCGAGGACAGCGCGGACCTGCGAGAAGTCGGCAGCAGCAGCAGCGAGGAGGCATAAATACAGCGGGAGGCCGAGGATAGCGCGGACCTGCGAGGAGTCGGCAGCAGCAGCAGCGAGGAGGCATAAATACAGCGGGAGGCCGAGGATAGCGCGGACCTGCGAGGAGTCGGCAGCAGCAGTGAGGAGGCATAAATACAGCGGGAGGCCGAGGACAGCGCGGACCTTCAAGGAGTCGGCAGCAGTGAGGAGACAGCTACAAGTCCAGCGAATTCCAAAAGTACAGCAAAATCGAGGAGAGACGTCACAGGACTGCAGGAAAGAGTCTGAGAGCGGGAGCAGTCAAACTGCAAAACCGCTAAAGTGACGTCGCAACCAGGGAAGGAGCTGATTGGGAAGTAGGACCTGGTGAGTATTTCTACAGTCCAGTCGTTAAAGTAAAAGTAAGGTCTCTAGTTTAGCATAAGTAGTGTTTAAAGGGAAGTAAGGTCCCGAGTGTATTTAATATTCTTTAAAGGGAGTAAATTAAGGGTAGGACATGGCAGGGCAGCTCGGCAGTGTGGAGTGCTCCTCCTGTGCTATGTGGGAAGTCGGGGACACTTTCGGTGTCCAGGGCGAACATGTGTGCAGGAAGTGTCTCCAGCTGCAGCTACTCGAAATCCACGTTTCTGAGCTGGAGCTGCGGCTGGAGTCACTGTGGAGCATCCGCGAAGCTGAGATCTTCATAGCTCGTCTAACGAAGTGGTCAGACGGAGTAAAAGAACTAGGAAGGTAGTGCAGGGTCCATCTCCCTCGCCAACAGATTTTCCGTTTTGGATACTGCTGGGGGAGATGCTTTCTTGGGAATGCAGCAAGAGCCCAGTCCGTGGCACTACAAGTGGCTCAGCTGCACAGGAGGGGAGGAAAAAGAGTGGGAGAGCAATAGTGATGGGGGATTCTATCGTAAGGGGAACAGATAGACGTTTCTGTGGCTGCAGATGTGACTCCAGGATGGTATGTTGCCTCCCTGGTGCCAGGGTCAGGGATGTCACTGAACGGCTGTAGGGCATTCTGAAGGGGGAGGGCGAACAGTCAGAGGTCGTGGTTCACATTGGTACCAAGGTCATAGATAGAAAGCGGGATGAGGTCCTGCAACAAGAATTTAGGGAGCTAGGTAGCAGATTAAAAAGCAGGACCTCAAAGACTGTAATCTCTGGATTACTCCCGGTGCCACGTGCTAGTGAGTATAGGAATAGGAGGATAGAGCAGATGAATGCGTGGCTAAAGAGTTGGTGCAGGAGGGAGGGCTTTAGTTTCTTTGATCACTGGCTCTGTTTCTGGGGAAGGTGGGACCTGTACAAGTCGGACGGTTTGCACCTGAACCGGAACGGGACCAACATCCTTGCAGGGAGGTTTGTTAGTACTGTTGGGAGTTTAAACTAACTTGGCAGGGGGATGGGATACAGAGTGGAGCTACAGTAGAGGGTGATGCACAGCCAAATATAGAGGAAAAAACAGGTCAGCCTGCAAGGCAGAGCAAATATGTAACGGCACAAGGGAGCATGGCAAGGCTGGATGGCATTTATTTTAATGCAAGGAGTCTTGCGAGTAAAGCAGATGAATTCAAGGTGTTGATGAACACATGGGAGTATGATATTGTTATCACAGAGACATGGTTGAGGGAGGGGCAGGACTGGCAGCTCAGTATTCCAGGGTATAGAATCTTCAGGCAAGACAGGGGTGTAAAAGAGGAGGGGGTGTCGCAATATTAATCAAGGAGTCAATTACTGCTGTAAGGAGAGATGATATCTTAGCAGGTTCTCAATGATTTATCTCCAGAAGGTTCCTGAACACCGGCGCTAGACTGATTCGCCTGTCGTTCATTGGTTTACCACACGCTCCGTTTTTAAACAAGGGGGTAACATTTGCAAATCCCCAGTCCTGTGGCACCACTCCCCTATCCAAGGAGGATTCAAAGATTGTGGCCAGAGCCTTCCTTCTCTCAGTAACCCAGGATGCATCCCATCCAGACCATGACACTTCCACTTTGAGCGCTGTCAACTGTTTCACTACATCCTCTTGGTCTATTTATATCCTGTCCAATTTCACTACCACCCTCTCCTTCACTGTAACATTAGCAGCATCCTCTTCTTTAGTGAAGGCAGATGCAAAGTACTCATTCAGTACCTCAGCCATGCCCACTGCATCCACCAGAAGATTGCCCTTTTGCTCCTTAATCATCGCACCTTTCCATTGACTCTCCTTTTAGGCTTTACATGTTTAAGAAAGATTTTAATGTTCCCTATTCTATTCCCACTAATCTTTCCTCAGTTTTTCCGTGCCCCTCTTAGTTTGTTTTTGATTTCTCCTCTGTACTTTCTGTATTCAGCTTGATTCCCTACGGTGCTGCTGTTGTTGTCGTGTGTTTATTATACCAGAGTCTGCGTGTGTCAAACAGCAGAAAACTCCATCTTACAAGGTCTCAAATTGGGTTATAACTTAATGCCGGCGAATAACATCAACTTAAGTTTGGAGAAATTACTGATCCGGGACTGAATTGCTTTCACATTTCCACAGTGGGGAAAGGGAAGGACGCTGACTGAGAGTTTGTTAGACACACAGCGGGACACGCGCACACGTGGAGAATTATAATTGTAAAACAGCAGTCAGATCAAACCAGTTATGTATTTAAGAGGTTTCCAGATACTGTAAGACCCCTAAAGATATTACGTCACCAATCTGCTTAAAGTGACCCCACTGTTAATGTTAGTGGAGCAGTGGTGAATGTCCTCCCCTCCTACAGTGCTCATTAGTCAAGTGCTGACACCATGAGCCATGTCCTCGGCTTTATTACAGGAGGAATAGCGAATAACAGCAAGGAAGTGATGTTCAACTGTTAGAACAGACTGGTTAGGCCTCAGCTGGAGTCTGGTTTTCAATTCTGGGCACCACACTTTAGGGAGGATATCAAGGCCTTGGAGACAGTGCAGAAGAGATTTGAGAGAATTGCACGAAGGATCAGGGACTTCAGTTCTGGGGAGAGGCTGGTTTGTTCTCTTTAGAGCAGAGTTGGTAAAACGAAGATTTTATAGAGCTGTTGAAACTCATGATTGGTTTTGATGAGTAAATAAGGAGGAACTGTTTCCATTGGCAGAAGGGTCAGTAACCAGACGATGCAGATTTAAAGTGAGTGGAGAAAGAGCCACAGGCGAGGTGAGGTAACATTGTTACACAGCGAGTTAGTGTGATCTGGAATGCATTGCCCGAGAGGGTGGTGAGGTAACATTGTGTTACACAGCGAGTTAGTGTGATCTGGAATGCATTGCCCGAAAGGGTGGTGAGGTAACATTGTGTTACACAGCGAGTTAGTGAGATCTGGAATGCATTGTCCGAAAGGGTGGTGAGGTAACATTGTGTTACACAGCGAGTTAGTGTGATCTGGAATGCATTGTCCGAAAGGGTGGTGAGGTAACATTGTTACACAGCGAGTTAGTGAGATCTGGAATGCATTGTCCGAAAGGGTGGTGAGGTAACATTGTGTTACACAGTGAGTTAGTGAGATCTGGAATGCATTGTCCGAAAGGGTGGTGAGGTAACATTGTGTTACACAGCGAGTTAGTGTGATCTGGAATGTATTGTCCGAAAGGGTGGTGAGGTAACATTGTGTTACACAGTGAGTTAGTGAGATCTGGAATGCATTGTCCGAAAGGGTGGTGAGGTAACATTGTTACACAGCGAGTTAGTGAGATCTGGAATGCATTGTCCGAAAGGGTGGTGAGGTAACATTGTGTTACACAGCGAGTTAGTGAGATCTGGAATGCATTGTCCGAAAGGGTGGTGAGGTAACATTGTTACACAGCGAGTTAGTGAGATCTGGAATGCATTGTCCGAAAGGGTGGTGAGGTAACATTGTGTTACACAGTGAGTTAGTGAGATCTGGAATGCATTGTCCGAAAGGGTGGTGAGGTAACATTGTGTTACACAGCGAGTTAGTGTGATCTGGAATGTATTGTCCGAAAGGGTGGTGAGGTAACATTGTGTTACACAGTGAGTTAGTGAGATCTGGAATGCATTGTCCGAAAGGGTGGTGAGGTAACATTGTGTTACACAGCGAGTTAGTGTGATCTGGAATGCATTGCCCGAAAGGGTGGTGAGGTAACATTGTGTTACACAGCGAGTTAGTGTGATCTGGAATGCATTGTCCGAAAGGGTGGTGAGGTAACATTGTGTTACACAGCGAGTTAGTGAGATCTGGAATGCATTGTCCGAAAGGGTGGTGAGGTAACATTGTGTTACACAGCGAGTTAGTGTGATCTGGAATGCATTGTCCGAAAGGGTGGTGAGGTAACATTGTGTTACACAGCGAGTTAGTGTGATCTGGAATGCATTGTCCGAAAGGGTGGTGAGGTAACATTGTGTTACACAGCGAGTTAGTGTGATCTGGAATGCATTGTCCGAAAGGGTGGTGAGGTAACATTGTGTTACACAGCGAGTTAGTGTGATCTGGAATGCATTGTCCGAAAGGGTGGTGAGGTAACATTGTGTTACACAGTGAGTTAGTGTGATCTGGAATGCATTGTCCGAAAGGGTGGTGAGGTAACATTGTGTTACACAGTGAGTTAGTGAGATCTGGAATGCATTGTCCGAAAGGGTGGTGAGGTAACATTGTGTTACACAGCGAGTTAGTGTGATCTGGAATGCATTGTCCGAAAGGGTGGTGAGGTAACATTGTGTTACACAGCGAGTTAGTGTGATCTGGAATGCATTGCCCGAAAGGGTGGTGAGGTAACATTGTGTTACACAGCGAGTTAGTGTGATCTGGAATGCATTGCCCGAAAGGGTGGTGAGGTAACATTGTGTTACACAGTGAGTTAGTGTGATCTGGAATGCATTGTCCGAAAGGGTGGTGAGGTAACATTGTGTTACACAGTGAGTTAGTGAGATCTGGAATGCATTGTCCGAAAGGGTGGTGAGGTAACATTGTGTTACACAGCGAGTTAGTGTGATCTGGAATGCATTGCCCGAAAGGGTGGTGAGGTAACATTGTGTTACACAGCGAGTTAGTGTGATCTGGAATGCATTGCCCGAAAGGGTGGTGAGGTAACATTGTGTTACACAGCGAGTTAGTGAGATCTGGAATGCATTGTCCGAAAGGGTGGTGAGGTAACATTGTGTTACACAGCGAGTTAGTGTGATCTGGAATGCATTGTCCGAAAGGGTGGTGAGGTAACATTGTGTTACACAGCGAGTTAGTGAGATCTGGAATGCATTGTCCGAAAGGGTGGTGAGGTAACATTGTGTTACACAGTGAGTTAGTGAGATCTGGAATGCATTGTCCGAAAGGGTGGTGAGGTAACATTGTGTTACACAGCGAGTTAGTGTGATCTGGAATACATTGCCCGAAAGGGTGGTGAGGTAACATTGTGTTACACAGTGAGTTAGTGTGATCTGGAATGCATTGCCCGAAAGGGTGGTGAGGTAACATTGTGTTACACAGCGAGTTAGTGTGATCTGGAATGCATTGTCCGAAAGGGTGGTGAGGTAACATTGTGTTACACAGCGAGTTAGTGTGATCTGGAATGCATTGTCTGAAAGGGTGGTGAGGTAACATTGTGTTACACAGAGAGTTAGTGAGATCTGGAATGCATTGTCCGAAAGGGTGGTGAGGTAACATTGTTACACAGCGAGTTAGTGTGATCTGGAATGCATTGCCCGAGAGGGTGGTGAGGTAACATTGTGTTACACAGCGAGTTAGTGAGATCTGGAATGCATTGCCCGAGAGGGTGGTGAGGTAACATTGTGTTACACAGCGAGTTAGTGAGATCTGGAATGTATTGTCCGAGAGGGTGGTGAGGTAACATTGTGTTACACAGCGAGTTAGTGAGATCTGGAATGTATTGTCCGAAAGGGTGGTGAGGTAACATTGTGTTACACAGCGAGTTAGTGTGATCTGGAATGCATTGCCCGAGAGGGTGGTGAGGTAACATTGTGTTACACAGCGAGTTAGTGTGATCTGGAATGCATTGTCCGAAAGGGTGGTGAGGTAACATTGTGTTACACAGCGAGTTAGTGAGATCTGGAATGTATTGTCCGAGAGGGTGGTGAGGTAACATTGTGTTACACAGCGAGTTAGTGTGATCTGGAATGCATTGTCCGAAAGGGTGGTGAGGTAACATTGTGTTACACAGCGAGTTAGTGTGATCTGGAATGTATTGTCCGAAAGGGTGGTGAGGTAACATTGTGTTACACAGTGAGTTAGTGTGATCTGGAATGCATTGCCCGAAAGGGTGGTGAGGTAACATTGTGTTACACAGCGAGTTAGTGAGATCTGGAATGCATTGCCCGAGAGGGTGGTGAGGTAACATTGTGTTACACAGCGAGTTAGTGAGATCTGGAATGTATTGTCCGAAAGGGTGGTGAGGTAACATTGTGTTACACAGCGAGTTAGTGTGATCTGGAATGCATTGCCCGAAAGGGTGGTGAGGTAACATTGTGTTACACAGCGAGTTAGTGTGATCTGGAATGCATTGTCCGAAAGGGTGGTGAGGTAACATTGTGTTACACAGTGAGTTAGTGAGATCTGGAATGCATTGCCTGAAAGGGTGGTGAGGTAACATTGTGTTACACAGCGAGTTAGTGTGATCTGGAATGCATTGTCCGAAAGGGTGGTGAGGTAACATTGTGTTACACAGTGAGTTAGTGAGATCTGGAATGCATTGCCCGAGAGGGTGGTGAGGTAACATTGTGTTACACAGCGAGTTAGTGTGATCTGGAATGCATTGTCCGAAAGGGTGGTGAGGTAACATTGTGTTACACAGCGAGTTAGTGAGATCTGGAATGCATTGTCCGAAAGGGTGGTGAGGTAACATTGTGTTACACAGCGAGTTAGTGAGATCTGGAATGCATTGTCCGAAAGGGTGGTGAGGTAACATTGTGTTACACAGTGAGTTAGTGAGATCTGGAATGCATTGCCTGAAAGGGTGGTGAGGTAACATTGTGTTACACAGCGAGTTAGTGTGATCTGGAATGCATTGTCCGAAAGGGTGGTGAGGTAACATTGTGTTACACAGCGAGTTAGTGAGATCTGGAATGCATTGTCCGAAAGGGTGGTGAGGTAACATTGTGTTACACAGCGAGTTAGTGAGATCTGGAATGCATTGCCTGAAAGGGTGGTGAGGTAACATTGTGTTACACAGCGAGTTAGTGAGATCTGGAATGCATTGTCCGAAAGGGTGGTGAGGTAACATTGTGTTACACAGCGAGTTAGTGTGATCTGGAATGCATTGTCCGAGAGGGTGGTGAGGTAACATTGTGTTACACAGCGAGTTAGTGTGATCTGGAATGCATTGTCCGAAAGGGTGGTGAGGTAACATTGTGTTACACAGCGAGTTAGTGTGATCTGGAATGCATTGTCCGAAAGGGTGGTGAGGTAACATTGTGTTACACAGCGAGTTAGTGAGATCTGGAATGCATTGTCCGAAAGGGTGGTGAGGTAACATTGTGTTACACAGCGAGTTAGTGAGATCTGGAATGCATTGTCCGAAAGGGTGGTGAGGTAACATTGTGTTACACAGTGAGTTAGTGAGATCTGGAATGCATTGTCCGAAAGGGTGGTGAGGTAACATTGTGTTACACAACGAGTTAGTGAGATCGGGAATGCATTGTCCGAAAGGGTGGTGAGGTAACATTGTGTTACACAGTGAGTTAGTGAGATCTGGAATGCATTGCCCGAAAGGGTGGTGAGGTAACATTGTGTTATACAGCGAGTTAGTGAGATCTGGAATGCATTGCCCGAAAGGGTGGTGAGGTAACATTGTGTTACACAGCGAGTTAGTGAGATCTGGAATGCATTGTCCGAAAGGGCGGTGAGGTAACATTGTGTTATACAGCGAGTTAGTGAGATCTGGAATGCATTGTCCGAAAGGGTGGTGAGGTAACATTGTGTTACACAGCGAGTTAGTGTGATCTGGAATGCATTGTCCGAAAGGGTGGTGAGGTAACATTGTGTTACACAGCGAGTTAGTGAGATCTGGAATGCATTGTCCGAAAGGGTGGTGAGGTAACATTGTGTTACACAGCGAGTTAGTGTGATCTGTAATGCATTGTCCGAAAGGGTGGTGAGGTAACATTGTGTTACACAGCGAGTTAGTGAGATCTGGAATGCATTGTCCGAAAGGGTGGTGAGGTAACATTGTGTTACACAGCGAGTTAGTGAGATCTGGAATGCATTGTCCGAAAGGGTGGTGAGGTTACATTGTGTTACACAGCGAGTTAGTGTGATCTGGAATGCATTGCCCGAAAGGGTGGTGAGGTAACATTGTGTTACACAGCGAGTTAGTGAGATCTGGAATGCATTGTCCGAAAGGGTGGTGAGGTAACATTGTGTTACACAGCGAGTTAGTGAGATCTGGAATGCATTGTCCGAAAGGGTGGTGAGGTAACATTGTGTTACACAGCGAGTTAGTGAGATCTGGAATGCATTGTCCGAAAGGGTGGTGAGGTAACATTGTGTTACACAGCGAGTTAGTGTGATCTGGAATGCATTGCCTGAAAGGGTGGTGAGGTAACATTGTTACACAGCGAGTTAGTGTGATCTGGAATGCATTGTCCGAAAGGGTGGTGAGGTAACATTGTGTTACACAGCGAGTTAGTGTGATCTGGAATGCATTATCCGAAAGGGTGGTGAGGTAACATTGTGTTACACAGCGAGTTAGTGTGATCTGGAATGCATTGCCCGAAAGGGTGGTGAGGTAACATTGTGTTACACAGCGAGTTAGTGAGATCTGGAATGCATTGCCTGAAAGGGTGGTGAGGTAACATTGTGTTACACAGTGAGTTAGTGAGATCTGGAATGCATTGTCCGAAAGGGTGGTGAGGTAACATTGTGTTACACAGCGAGTTAGTGTGATCTGGAATGCATTGCCCGAAAGGGTGGTGAGGTAACATTGTGTTACACAGTGAGTTAGTGAGATCTGGAATGCATTGTCCGAAAGGGTGGTGAGGTAACATTGTGTTACACAGCGAGTTAGTGAGATCTGGAATGCATTGCCTGAAAGGGTGGTGAGGTAACATTGTGTTACACAGCGAGTTAGTGTGATCTGGAATGCATTGTCCGAAAGGGTGGTGAGGTAACATTGTGTTACACAGCGAGTTAGTGTGATCTGGAATGCATTGCCCGAAAGGGTGGTGAGGTAACATTGTGTTACACAGCGAGTTAGTGAGATCTGGAATGCATTGTCCGAAAGGGTGGTGAGGTAACATTGTGTTACACAGCGAGTTAGTGAGATCTGGAATGCATTGTCCGAAAGGGTGGTGAGGTAACATTGTGTTACACAGCGAGTTAGTGAGATCTGGAATGCATTGTCCGAAAGGGTGGTGAGGTAACATTGTGTTACACAGCGAGTTAGTGAGATCTGGAATGCATTGCCCGAAAGGGTGGTGAGGTAACATTGTGTTACACAGCGAGTTAGTGATATCTGGAATGCATTGCCCGAAAGGGTGGTGAGGTAACATTGTGTTACACAGCGAGTTAGTGAGATCTGGAATGCATTGCCCGAAAGGGTGGTGAGGTAACATTGTGTTACACAGCGAGTTAGTGTGATCTGGAATGCATTGCCCGAAAGGGTGGTGAGGTAACATTGTGTTACACAGCGAGTTAGTGAGATCTGGAATGCATTGTCCGAAAGGGTGGTGAGGTAACATTGTGTTACACAGTGAGTTTGTGTGATCTGGAATGCATTGTCCGAAAGGGTGGTGAGGTAACATTGTGTTACACAGCGAGTTAGTGTGATCTGGAATGCATTGTCCGAGAGGGTGGTGAGGTAACATTGTGTTACACAGCGAGTTAGTGTGATCTGGAATGCATTGCCCGAAAGGGTGGTGAGGTAACATTGTGTTACACAGCGAGTTAGTGTGATCTGGAATGCATTGTCCGAAAGGGTGGTGAGGTAACATTGTGTTACACAGCGAGTTAGTGTGATCTGGAATGCATTGCCCGAAAGGGTGGTGAGGTAACATTGTGTTACACAGCGAGTTAGTGAGATCTGGAATGCATTGTCCGAAAGGGTGGTGAGGTAACATTGTGTTACACAGCGAGTTAGTGAGATCTGGAATGCATTGTCCGAAAGGGTGGTGAGGTAACATTGTGTTACACAGCGAGTTAGTGTGATCTGGAATGCATTGTCCGAAAGGGTGGTGAGGTAACATTGTGTTACACAGCGAGTTAGTGAGATCTGGAATGCATTGTCCGAAAGGGTGGTGAGGTAACATTGTGTTACACAGCGAGTTAGTGAGATCTGGAATGCATTGCCCGAAAGGGTGGTGAGGTAACATTGTGTTACACAGCGAGTTAGTGTGATCTGGAATGCATTGCCCGAAAGGGCGGTGAGGTAACATTGTGTTACACAGCGAGTTAGTGTGATCTGGAATGCATTGTCCGAAAGGGCGGTGAGGTAACATTGTGTTACACAGCGAGTTAGTGAGATCTGGAATGCATTGCCCGAAAGGGTGGTGAGGTAACATTGTATTACACAGCGAGTTAGTGAGATCTGGAATGCATTGCCCGAAAGGGTGGTGAGGTAACATTGTGTTACACAGCGAGTTAGTGAGATCTGGAATGCATTGTCCGAAAGGGTGGTGAGGTAACATTGTGTTACACAGTGAGTTAGTGAGATCTGGAATGCATTGTCCGAAACGGTGGTGAGGTAACATTGTGTTACACAGCGAGTTAGTGTGATCTGGAATGCATTGCCCGAAAGGGTGGTGAGGTAACATTGTGTTACACAGTGAGTTAGTGTGATCTGGAATGCATTGTCCGAAAGGGTGGTGAGGTAACGTTTTGTTACACAGCGAGTTAGTGAGATCTGGAATGCATTGTCCGAAAGGGTGGTGAGGTAACATTGTGTTACACAGCGAGTTAGTGTGATCTGGAATGCATTGCCCGAAAGGGTGGTGAGGTAACATTGTGTTACACAGCGAGTTAGTGTGATCTGGAATGCATTGTCCGAAAGGGTGGTGAGGTAACATTGTGTTACACAGCGAGTTAGTGTGATCTGGAATGCATTGCCCGAAAGGGTGGTGAGGTAACATTGTGTTACACAGCGAGTTAGTGTGATCTGGAATGCATTGTCCGAAAGGGCGGTGAGGTAACCTTGTGTTACACAGCGAGTTAGTGAGATCTGGAATGCATTGTCCGAAAGGGTGGTGAGGTAACATTGTGTTACACAGCGAGTTAGTGTGATCTGGAATGCATTGTCCGAAAGGGTGGTGAGGTAACATTGTGTTACACAGCGAGTTAGTGAGATCTGGAATGCATTGTCCGAAAGGGTGGTGAGGTAACATTGTGTTACACAGCGAGTTAGTGAGATCTGGAATGTATTGTCCGAAAGGGTGGTGAGGTAACATTGTGTTACACAGCGAGTTAGTGAGATCTGGAATGCATTGCCCGAAAGGGTGGTGAGGTAACATTGTGTTACACAGCGAGTTAGTGTGATCTGGAATGCATTGTCCGAAAGGGTGGTGAGGTAACATTGTGTTACACAGCGAGTTAGTGTGATCTGGAATGCATTGTCCGAAAGGGTGGTGAGGTAACATTGTGTTACACAGCGAGTTAGTGTGATCTGGAATGCATTGTCCGAAAGGGTGGTGAGGTAACATTGTGTTACACAGCGAGTTAGTGTGATCTGGAATGCATTGTCCGAAAGGGCGGTGAGGTAACATTGTGTTACACAGCGAGTTAGTGTGATCTGGAATGCATTGTCCGAAAGGGTGGTGAGGTAACATTGTGTTACACAGCGAGTTAGTGAGATCTGGAATGCATTGTCCGAAAGGGTGGTGAGGTAACATTGTGTTACACAGCGAGTTAGTGAGATCTGGAATGCATTGTCCGAAAGGGTGGTGAGGTAACATTGTGTTACACAGCGAGTTAGTGAGATCTGGAATGCATTGCCCGAAAGGGTGGTGAGGTAACATTGTGTTACACAGCGAGTTAGTGAGATCTGGAATGCATTGTCCGAAAGGGTGGTGAGGTAACATTGTGTTACACAGCGAGTTAGTGAGATCTGGAATGCATTGTCCGAAAGGGTGGTGAGGTAACATTGTGTTACACAGCGAGTTAGTGTGATCTGGAATGCATTGCCCGAAAGGGTGGTGAGGTAACATTGTGTTACACAGCGAGTTAGTGAGATCTGGAATGCATTGCCCGAAAGGGTGGTGAGGTAACATTGTGTTACACAGCGAGTTAGTGAGATCTGGAATGCATTGCCCGAAAGGGTGGTGAGGTAACATTGTGTTACACAGCGAGTTAGTGTGATCTGGAATGCATTGCCCGAAAGGGTGGTGAGGTAACATTGTGTTACACAGCGAGTTAGTGTGATCTGGAATGCATTGTCCGAAAGGGTGGTGAGGTAACATTGTGTTACACAGCGAGTTAGTGAGATCTGGAATGCATTGCCCGAAAGGGTGGTGAGGTAACATTGTGTTACACAGCGAGTTAGTGTGATCTGGAATGCATTGTCCGAAAGGGTGGTGAGGTAACATTGTGTTACACAGCGAGTTAGTGTGATCTGGAATGCATTGTCCGAAAGGGTGGTGAGGTAACATTGTGTTACACAGTGAGTTAGTGTGATCTGGAATGCATTGTCCGAAAGGGTGGTGAGGTAACATTGTGTTACACAGCGAGTTAGTGAGATCTGGAATGCATTGTCCGAAAGGGTGGTGAGGTAACATTGTGTTACACAGCGAGTTAGTGAGATCTGGAATGCATTGTCCGAAAGGGTGGTGAGGTAACATTGTGTTACACAGCGAGTTAGTGTGATCTGGAATGCATTGTCCGAAAGGGTGGTGAGGTAACATTGTGTTACACAGCGAGTTAGTGAGATCTGGAATGCATTGTCCGAAAGGGTGGTGAGGTAACATTGTGTTACACAGCGAGTTAGTGTGATCTGGAATGCATTGCCCGAAAGGGTGGTGAGGTAACATTGTGTTACACAGCGAGTTAGTGAGATCTGGAATGCATTGCCCGAAAGGGTGGTGAGGTAACATTGTGTTACACAGCGAGTTAGTGTGATCTGGAATGCATTGTCCGAAAGGGTGGTGAGGTAACATTGTGTTACACAGCGAGTTAGTGTGATCTGGAATGCATTGTCCGAAAGGGTGGTGAGGTAACATTGTGTTACACAGTGAGTTAGTGTGATCTGGAATGCATTGTCCGAAAGGGTGGTGAGGTAACATTGTGTTACACAGTGAGTTAGTGTGATCTGGAATGCATTGCCCGAAAGGGTGGTGATGTAACATTGTGTTACACAGCGAGTTAGTGTGATCTGGAATGCATTGTCCGAAAGGGTGGTGAGGTAACATTGTGTTACACAGCGAGTTAGTGAGATCTGGAATGCATTGCCCGAAAGGGTGGTGAGGTAACATTGTGTTACACAGCGAGTTAGTGTGATCTGGAATGCATTGCCCGAAAGGGTGGTGAGGTAACATTGTGTTACACAGCGAGTTAGTGAGATCTGGAATGCATTGTCCGAAAGGGTGGTGAGGTAACATTGTGTTACACAGCGAGTTAGTGAGATCTGGAATGCATTGCCCGAAAGGGTGGTGAGGTAACATTGTGTTACACAGCGAGTTAGTGTGATCTGGAATGCATTGTCCGAAAGGGTGGTGAGGTAACATTGTGTTACACAGCGAGTTAGTGTGATCGGGAATGCATTGTCCGAAAGGGTGGTGAGGTAACATTGTGTTACACAGCGAGTTAGTGTGATCTGGAATGCATTGTCCGAAAGGGTGGTGAGGTAACATTGTGTTACACAGCGAGTTAGTGAGATCTGGAATGCATTGTCCGAAAGGGTGGTGAGGTAACATTGTGTTACACAGCGAGTTAGTGTGATCTGGAATGCATTGTCCGAAAGGGTGGTGAGGTAACATTGTGTTACACAGTGAGTTAGTGTGATCTGGAATGCATTGTCCGAAAGGGTGGTGAGGTAACATTGTGTTACACAGTGAGTTAGTGAGATCTGGAATGCATTGCCCGAAAGGGTGGTGAGGTAACATTGTGTTACACAGCGAGTTAGTGTGATCTGGAATGCATTGTCCGAAAGGGTGGTGAGGTAACATTGTGTTACACAGCGAGTTAGTGTGATCTGGAATGCATTGTCCGAAAGGGTGGTGAGGTAACATTGTGTTACACAGCGAGTTAGTGTGATCGGGAATGCATTGTCCGAAAGGGTGGTGAGGTAACATTGTGTTACACAGCGAGTTAGTGTGATCTGGAATGCATTGCCCGAAAGGGTGGTGAGGTAACATTGTGTTACACAGCGAGTTAGTGAGATCTGGAATGCATTGCCCGAAAGGGTGGTGAGGTAACATTGTGTTACACAGCGAGTTAGTGTGATCTGGAATGCATTGCCCGAAAGGGTGGTGAGGTAACATTGTGTTACACAGCGAGTTAGTGAGATCTGGAATGCATTGTCCGAAAGGGTGGTGAGGTAACATTGTGTTACACAGCGAGTTAGTGTGATCTGGAATGCATTGCCCGAAAGGGTGGTGAGGTAACATTGTGTTACACAGCGAGTTAGTGAGATCTGGAATGCATTGCCCGAAAGGGTGGTGAGGAAACATTGTGTTACACAGCGAGTTAGTGTGATCTGGAATGCATTGTCCGAAAGGGTGGTGAGGTAACATTGTGTTACACAGCGAGTTAGTGAGATCTGGAATGCATTGTCCGAAAGGGTGGTGAGGTAACATTGTGTTACACAGTGAGTTAGTGAGATCTGGAATGCATTGCCCGAAAGGGTGGTGAGGTAACATTGTGTTACACAGCGAGTTAGTGTGATCTGGAATGCATTGTCCGAAAGGGTGGTGAGGTAACATTGTGTTACACAGCGAGTTAGTGTGATCTGGAATGCATTGTCCGAAAGAGTGGTGAGGTAACATTGTGTTACACAGCGAGTTAGTGAGATCTGGAATGCATTGTCCGAAAGGGTGGTGAGGTAACATTGTGTTACACAGCGAGTTAGTGTGATCTGGAATGCATTGTCCGAAAGGGTGGTGAGGTAACATTGTGTTACACAGCGAGTTAGTGAGATCTGGAATGCATTGCCCGAAAGGGTGGTGAGGTAACATTGTGTTACACAGCGAGTTAGTGTGATCTGGAATGCATTGTCCGAAAGGGTGGTGAGGTAACATTGTGTTACACAGCGAGTTAGTGAGATCTGGAATGCATTGTCCGAAAGGGTGGTGAGGTAACATTGTGTTACACAGCGAGTTTGTGAGATCTGGAATGCATTGTCCGAAAGGGTGGTGAGGTAACATTGTGTTACACAGCGAGTTAGTGTGATCTGGAATGCATTGTCCGAAAGGGTGGTGAGGTAACATTGTGTTACACAGCGAGTTAGTGTGATCTGGAATGCATTGCCCGAGAGGGTGGTGAGGTAACATTGTGTTACACAGCGAGTTAGTGAGATCTGGAATGCATTGTCCGAAAGGGTGGTGAGGTAACATTGTGTTACACAGCGAGTTAGTGTGATCTGGAATGCATTGTCCGAAAGGGTGGTGAGGTAACATTGTGTTACACAGTGAGTTAGTGAGATCTGGAATGTATTGTCCGAGAGGGTGGTGAGGTAACATTGTGTTACACAGTGAGTTAGTGTGATCTGGAATGCATTGTCCGAAAGGGTGGTGAGGTAACATTGTGTTACACAGCGAGTTAGTGAGATCTGGAATGCATTGCCCGAAAGGGTGGTGAGGTAACATTGTGTTACACAGCGAGTTAGTGTGATCTGGAATGCATTGTCCGAAAGGGTGGTGAGGTAACATTGTGTTACACAGCGAGTTAGTGTGATCTGGAATGCATTGTCCGAAAGGGTGGTGAGGTAACATTGTGTTACACAGCGAGTTAGTGTGATCTGGAATGCATTGTCCGAAAGGGTGGTGAGGTAACATTGTGTTACACAGCGAGTTAGTGTGATCTGGAATGCATTGTCCGAAAGGGTGGTGAGGTAACATTGTGTTACACAGCGAGTTAGTGTGATCTGGAATGCATTGTCCGAAAGGGTGGTGAGGTAACATTGTGTTACACAGCGAGTTAGTGAGATCTGGAATGCATTGCCCGAAAGGGTGGTGAGGTAACATTGTCTTACACAGCGAGTTAGTGTGATCTGGAATGCATTGTACGAAAGGGTGGTGAGGTAACATTGTGTTACACAGCGAGTTAGTGAGATCTGGAATGCATTGCCCGAGAGGGTGGTGAGGTAACATTGTGTTACACAGCGAGTTAGTGAGATCTGGAATGCATTGTCCGAAAGGGTGGTGAGGTAACATTGTGTTACACAGTGAGTTAGTGAGATCTGGAATGCATTGTCCGAAAGGGTGGTGAGGTAACATTGTGGTACACAGCGAGTTAGTGTGATCTGGAATGCATTGCCCGAAAGGGTGGTGAGGTAACATTGTCTTACACAGCGAGTTAGTGTGATCTGGAATGCATTGTACGAAAGGGTGGTGAGGTAACATTGTGGTACACAGCGAGTTAGTGTGATCTGGAATGCATTGCCCGAAAGGGTGGTGAGGTAACATTGTGTTACACAGCGAGTTAGTGTGATCTGGAATGCATTGTCCGAAAGGGTGGTGAGGTAACATTGTGTTACACAGCGAGTTAGTGTGATCTGGAATGCATTGTCCGAAAGGGTGGTGAGTTAACATTGTGTTACACAGTGAGTTAGTGTGATCTGGAATGTATTGTCCGAAAGGGTGGTGAGGAAACATTGTGTTACACAGCGAGTTAGTGAGATCTGGAATGCATTGTCCGAAAGGGTGGTGAGGTAACATTGTGTTACACAGCGAGTTAGTGAGATCTGGAATGCATTGTCCGAGAGGGTGGTGAGGTAACATTGTGTTACACAGCGAGTTAGTGTGCTCTGGAATGCATTGTCCGAAAGGGTGGTGAGGTAACATTGTGTTACACAGCGAGTTAGTGTGATCTGGAATGCATTGTCCGAAAGGGTGGTGAGGTAACATTGTGTTACACAGCGAGTTAGTGTGATCTGGAATGCATTGTCTGAAAGGGTGGTGAGGTAACATTGTGTTACACAGCGAGTTAGTGTGATCTGGAATGCATTGTCCGAAAGGGTGGTGAGGTAACATTGTGTTACACAGCGAGTTAGTGAGATCTGGAATGCATTGTCTGAAAGGGTGGTGAGGTAACATTGTGTTACACAGCGAGTTAGTGAGATCTGGAATGCATTGTCCGAAAGGGTGGTGAGGTAACATTGTGTTACACAGCGAGTTAGTGTGATCTGGAATGCATTGTCCGAAAGGGTGGTGAGGTAACATTGTGTTACACAGCGAGTTAGTGTGATCTGGAATGCATTGTCCGAAAGGGTGGTGAGGTAACATTGTGTTACACAGCGAGTTAGTGAGATCTGGAATGCATTGCCCGAAAGGGTGGTGAGGTAACATTGTGTTACACAGCGAGTTAGTGAGATCTGGAATGCATTGTCCGAAAGGGTGGTGAGGTAACATTGTGTTACACAGCGAGTTAGTGAGATCTGGAATGTATTGTCCGAAAGGGTGGTGAGGTAACATTGTGTTACACAGCGAGTTAGTGTGATCTGGAATGTATTGTCCGAAAGGGTGGTGAGGTAACATTGTGTTACACAGCGAGTTAGTGAGATCTGGAATGCATTGCCCGAAAGGGTGGTGAGGTAACATTGTGTTACACAGCGAGTTAGTGTGAGCTGGAATGCATTGTCCGAAAGGGTGGTGAGGTAACATTGTGTTACACAGCGGGTTAGTGTGATCTGGAATGCATTGTCCGAAAGGGTGGTGTGGTAACATTGTGTTACACAGCGGGTTAGTGAGATCTGGAATGCATTGCCCGAAAGGGTGGTGAGGTAACATTGTGTTACACAGCGAGTTAGTGAGATCTGGAATGCATTGCCCGAAAGGGTGGTGAGGTAACATTGTGTTACACAGCGAGTTAGTGAGATCTGGAATGCATTGCCCGAAAGGGTGGTGAGGTAACATTGTGTTACACAGCGAGTTAGTGAGATCTGGAATGCATTGTCCGAAAGGGCGGTGAGGTAACATTGTGTTACACAGCGAGTTAGTGTGATCTGGAATGCATTGTCCGAAAGGGTGGTGAGGTAACATTGTGTTACACAGCGAGTTAGTGAGATCTGGAATGCATTGTCCGAAAGGGTGGTGAGGTAACATTGTGTTACACAGCGAGTTAGTGAGATCTGGAATGCATTGCCCGAAAGGGTGGAGGAAGCAGATTCTGTTGTAACATTGAAAAGGGAATTGGATAAATACTTGAAGGGAAAACATTTACAGGGCTATGGGGAAAGAGAGGGACAGTGGTAATAATGGGATCGCTCTTCCAAAGAGTCAGCACCGGTGTGATGGGCTGAATGACCTCCTTCTGTGCTGTATCATATTATGGGTCTATGATGCAGCCTCGCCCAGTCAATGGAGGTGCCTGATGGGCTGAATGACCTCCTGTGCTGTATCATATTATGGGTCTATGATGCAGCCTCGCCCAGTCAATGGAGGTGCCTGATGGGCTGAATGACCTTCTGTGCTGTATCATATTATGGGTCTATGATGCAGCCTCGCCCAGTCAATGGAGGTGCCTGATGGGCTGAATGACCTGTGCTGTATCATATTATGGGTCTATGATGCAGCCTCGCCTTGTCAATGGAGGTGCCTGATGAGGCGATCTTGGCACCGCGATTTCAATCCACCAGCAAATCCCAAGAAGCAGATATTGAAACAATCCAATCTGCCTCCGGCGCTACAGTAATCGGTTACTAGGCACCAGAAGCAGCATCATCGGTTCAATATTGGCCTACAATATAGGTGTTGATAGGAAGACAAAAGTTAACCCATTGCTGGAGATTTGCGATCTGCGATCAGGGAGCTAGGACAGGAAGCACACGAGGATCAGTTTTATGGGATGGACAGTGGAGGCCATGACATGGAAAAGAATGCCAGATGAGACTATATCGAATGCTGTGGGAAGGTGAATGATGGACAAGGAAGGGTTACACACCATGGTCACAGTCACAGAGATTGGAGTTTGTGACAGTTCGGGGCAGATTAGATTTACATCGAAACTGCAGCAGAGAAACAGTCCATTCGGCTCTAGTGGTCTATGCTGTGTTTATACTCCACGGGAGCCTCCTCCCACTCTCATTGCATCTTGACACCGTGTCCACATAGACGTTCGAGGGCGTTAGACTCGTGACACCAATATTAAATAACATTCAGAACGCCGGAGAACCCACCCTCCTGGAGTGGATTGAGCGAGTTTGTCGCACTCCCCTCACTTCAGAAAGAAATGAGCTCATTCACGTTGGACCTAAAAAGGATCGATCAGAGAATGTTCTAAATGGTTAGAAGTTAGGAACTGTGGATGGGCAGAGAGAACGAGGGGTCCACGTAACCTTAACCGCAGAGCGAGGCCGTTCAGGGGTGATGTTAGAAGTTAGGAACTGTGGATGGGCAGAGAGAACGAGGGGTCCACGTAACCTTAACCGCAGAGCGAGGCCGTTCAGGGGTGATGTTAGAAGTTAGGAACTGTGGATGGGCAGAGAGAACGAGGGGTCCACGTAACCTTAACCACAGAGTGAGGCCGTTCAGGGGTGATGTTAGAAGTTAGGAACTGTGGATGAGCAGAGAGAACTAGGGGTCCACGTAACCTTAACCGCAGAGCAAGGCCGTTCAGGGGTGATGTTAGAAGTTAGGAACTGTGGATGGGCAGAGAGAACGAGGGGTCCACGTAACCTTAACTGCAGAGCGAGGCCGTTCAGGGGTGATGTTAGAAGTTAGGAACTGTGGATGGGCAGAGAGAACGAGGGGTCCACGTAACCTTAACCACAGAGCGAGGCCGTTCAGGGGTGATGTTAGAAGTTAGGAACTGTGGATGGGCAGAGAGAACTAGGGGTCCACGTAACCTTAACCGCAGAGCGAGGCCGTTCAGGGGTGATGTTAGAAGTTAGGAACTGTGGATGGGCAGAGAGAACGAGGGGTCCACGTAACCTTAACCGCAGAGCGAGGCCGTTCAGGGGTGATGTTAGAAGTTAGGAACTGTGGATGGGCAGAGAGAACTAGGGGTCCACGTAACCTTAACCGCAGAGCGAGGCTGTTCAGGGGTGATGTTAGAAGTTAGGAACTGTGGATGGGCAGAGAGAACGAGGGGTCCACGTAACCTTAACCGCAGAGCGAGGCCGTTCAGGGGTGATGTTAGAAGTTAGGAACTGTGGATGGGCAGAGAGAACGAGGGGTCCACGTAACCTTAACCGCAGAGCTCGGCCGTTCAGGGGTGATGTTAGAAGTTAGGAACTGTGGATGGGCAGAGAGAACGAGGGGTCCACGTAACCTTAACCGCAGAGCGAGGCCGTTCAGGGGTGATGTTAGAAGTTAGGAACTGTGGATGGGCAGAGAGAACGAGGGGTCCACATAACCTTAACCACAGAGCGAGGCCGTTCAGGGGTGATGTTAGAAGTTAGGAACTGTGGATGGGCAGAGAGAACGAGGGGTCCACGTAACCTTAACCGCAGAGCGAGGCCGTTCAGGGGTGATGTTAGAAGTTAGGAACTGTGGATGGGCAGAGAGAACGAGGGGTCCACGTAACCTTAACCGCAGAGCGAGGCCGTTCAGGGGTGATGTTAGAAGTTAGGAACTGTGGATGGGCAGAGAGAACTAGGGGTCCACGTAACCTTAACCGCAGAGCGAGGCCGTTCAGGGGTGATGTTAGAAGTTAGGAACTGTGGATGGGCAGAGAGAACGAGGGGTCCACGTAACCTTAACCGCAGAGCGAGGCCGTTCAGGGGTGATGTTAGAAGTTAGGAACTGGATGGGCAGAGAGAACTCGGGGTCCACGTAACCTTAACCGCAGAGCGAGGCCGTTCAGGGGTGATGTTAGATGTTAGGAACTGTGGATGGGCAGAGAGAACGAGGGGTCCACGTAACCTTAACCGCAGAGCGAGGCCGTTCAGGGGTGATGTTAGAAGTTAGGAACTGTGGATGGGCAGAGAGAACGAGGGGTCCACGTAACCTTAACCGCAGAGCGAGGCTGTTCAGGGGTGATGTTAGAAGTTAGGAACTGTGGATGGGCAGAGAGAACGAGGGGTCCACGTAACCTTAACCGCAGAGCGAGGCCGTTCAGGGGTGATGTTAGAAGTTAGGAACTGTGGATGGGCAGAGAGAACGAGAGGTCCACGTAACCTTAACCGCAGAGCGAGGCCGTTCAGGGGTGATGTTAGAAGTTAGGAACTGTGGATGGGCAGAGAGAACGAGGGGTCCACGTAACCTTAACCACAGAGCGAGGCCGTTCAGGGGTGATGTTAGAAGTTAGGAACTGTGGATGGGCAGAGAGAACTAGGGGTCCACGTAACCTTAACCACAGAGCGAGGCCGTTCAGGGGTGATGTTAGAAGTTAGGAACTGTGGATGGGCAGAGAGAACGAGGGGTCCACGTCACCTTAACCGCAGAGCTCGGCCGTTCAGGGGTGATGTTAGAAGTTAGGAACTGTGGATGGGCAGAGAGAACGAGGGGTCCACGTAACCTTAACCACAGAGCGAGGCCGTTCAGGGGTGATGTTAGAAGTTAGGAACTGTGGATGGGCAGAGAGAACGAGGGGTCCACGTAACCTTAACCGCAGAGCGAGGCCGTTCAGGGGTGATGTTAGAAGTTAGGAACTGTGGATGAGCAGAGAGAACTAGGGGTCCACGTAACCTTAACCACAGAGCGAGGCCGTTCAGGGGTGATGTTAGAAGTTAGGAACTGTGGATGGGCAGAGAGAACTAGGGGTCCACGTAACCTTAACCGCAGAGCGAGGCCGTTCAGGGGTGATGTTAGAAGTTAGGAACTGTGGATGGGCAGAGAGAACGAGGGGTCCACGTAACCTTAACCGCAGAGCGAGGCCGTTCAGGGGTGATGTTAGAAGTTAGGAACTGTGGATGGGCAGAGAGAACTAGGGGTCCACGTAACCTTAACCGCAGAGCGAGGCCGTTCAGGGGTGATGTTGGAAGTTAGGAACTGTGGATGGGCAGAGAGAACGAGGGGTCCACGTAACCTTAACCGCAGAGCTCGGCCGTTCAGGGGTGATGTTAGAAGTTAGGAACTGTGGATGGGCAGAGAGAACGAGGGGTCCACGTAACCTTAACCGCAGAGCGAGGCCGTTCAGGGGTGATGTTGGAAGTTAGGAACTGTGGATGGGCAGAGAGAACGAGGGGTCCACGTAACCTTAACCGCAGAGCGAGGCCGTTCAGGGGTGATGTTAGAAGTTAGGAACTGTGGATGGGCAGAGAGAACGAGGGGTCCACGTAACCTTAACCGCAGAGCGAGGCCGTTCAGGGGTGATGTTAGAAGTTAGGAACTGTGGATGGGCAGAGAGAACTAGGAGTCTACGTAACCTTAACCGCAGAGCGAGGCCGTTCAGGGGTGATGTTAGAAGTTAGGAACTGTGGATGGGCAGAGAGAACTAGGAGTCTACGTAACCTTAACCGCAGAGCGAGGCCGTTCAGGGGTGATGTTAGAAGTTAGGAACTGTGGATGGGCAGAGAGAACGAGGGGTCCACGTAACCTTAACCGCAGAGCGAGGCCGTTCAGGGGTGATGTTAGAAGTTAGGAACTGTGGATGGGCAGAGAGAACGAGGGGTCCACGTAACCTTAACCGCAGAGCGAGGCCGTTCAGGGGTGATGTTACAAAGCATTTCTTCAGACACAGTGTAGTGGAAATCTAGAACACTCGCCCTCAAGAAGCTGTTGAGGTTCGGTCAATTGAAAATGAGAAACTGTGATTGATAGATTTGTATTAGGCAATGGTATTTAGGGATATGGAACCAAGGCGGGGAGGTGGAGTTAAGATACAGCTCAGCGATGATCGAATTGAATGGAGGAACAAGCTGGAGTGAATGAGTGGCCTACTCCTGTTCCGATGTTCCTGTGCCTCTTTTTATAAAGCCAATGCTCCCATATACGTTTCTAAAAGCCTTATCGTCCTGTCCTGCCACCGTCAAAGATTTCTGTATCTGTACCCCCAAGTTTTACTGTTCCTGCAACCCCTTTAAATTGTACCAGTTGGTTTAAATTGCATCGCCTCATTCTTCCTTCCAAAATGCAGCATTTCACACTTCTCTGCATTAAACTTCACCGGCCATGTGTCTGCCCATTTCACCAGTGTCTCTATTTCCTCCTGAAGTCTTCTGCTGTCCTCCTCACGGTTTACGACTTTTCCGAGATTCGTGTCATCGACAAACTTTTAAACTATGCCCTGTATACCTAAGTCCATGTCACTGAAATAAATCAAAGAGCAGTGGTCCTAATCCCGCCCCCTGGGGACACTGTAAACTTCCCTCCAGTGTGAACAATATCGGTTCACAACTACTGTCTGTTTTCTGTCCCTTCACCAATTTAGTATCCACGCTGCCACTGCTCCTTTAATATCATTGGCTCCAATTTTGTTCACCAGTCTATTATGAGGTACTTTATCAAAGGCCTTCTGAAAGTCCAGAAACAGAACATCAACTGCACTACCTTCATCAACCCTCTCCTATTTCATCCATTGGCTCATTCAAGTCAGCCAGGTTAGATTTGCCTTTAAATAAAATCCATTTTGTCTGTCGCTAATAAACCCATGTTCTTCCAAGTGACGGTTAATTGTGTTTCGGAAATAACACCGATGTTAAGCTGAGTCGCCTGTAGTTATTTGGTTCATCGCGCTCTCCTTTTTTGAACAGGGAAGTAACGTTTGCAGCCCTCCCGTCCTCTGGCACCTTTCCCATATCTAAGGATTGGAAGATTGTGGCAGAGCGGGTGACATTTCTACTTTGAGCCCTGTCGACCGTTTTAGTACATCGTCCGAATCGATTTATATCCTGTCCAATTTCTCTACCACCTCCTCCTTTACTGTACGATTGGCAGCATCCTCTCCTTTAGTGAATACGGAGCCAAAGTGTTAATTTAGTACCTCAGCCATGTCCTCTGCTTCCACAAGATGATTGCCTTTTTGGTCAGTAATCGGCCCCACCTTTCCTTGGACTATTCTTTCACGCTTTATATGTTTATAAAAGGCATTAGTGTTCCCTATTATGTTACCACTAATCATTTCTCATACATTCTCCTTGCCCCTTTGTTGCTTTTGTGTGTTTATTGCACTAGTGGCAGCGTTAGTGAAACAGCAAAGTACTGAATTTTACAAAGACTCAAACTGGTACTGAATTAACAATCACTTTTACATTTCCACAGTGGGGAAAGGAAAGGCTGCTGATTGATAGTTATAATGCACGGGCACACACACAAATGGAGAATTATGATTGTAAAACAGCAGTCAAATCCGCCAGTTGTATATTCATGGTGTTTTCTGAGATCCCAGAGGTTGGGTGATTGGGCAGAAGCGTGGCAGATGCAATATAACGTGGATAAATGCGAGGTTATCCACTTTGGTGTCAAAAACAGAAAGGCAGATTATTATCTGAATGGCAATAGATTGGGAGAAGGGGAAGTGCAACGAGACCTGGGTGTCCTTGTGCACCAGTCGCTGAAGGTAAGCATGCAGGTGTAGCAGGCGGTGAAGAAGGCAAATGGTATGTTGGCCTTCATAGCAAAAGGGTTTGAGTACAGGAGCAAGGATGTCCTGCTGCAGTTGTACAGGGCCTTGGTGAGACCACACCTTGAGTACTGTGTGCAGTTTTGGTCGCCTTATCTGAGGAAGGATGTTCTTACCATGGAAGGAGTTCAGTGAAGATTCACAAGGCTGATCCCTGGGATGGCAGGAATGACGTATGAGGAGAGATTGGGTCGATTGGGCTTATACTCGCTGGAGTTTAGAAGAATGAGGGGGGATCTCATCGAAACTTATAAAATTCTGACAGGTCTGGACAAATTAGATGCAGGTAGAATGTTCCTGATGGTCGGAGAGTCCAGAACCAGGGGTCATAGTCTAAGGATAAGGGGTAAGCCATTTAGGACAGAGATGAGGAAGAATTTCTTCACCCAGAGAGTGGTGAACCTGTGGAATTCTCTACCACAGAAGGCGGTTGAGGCCAAGTCTTTAAATATATTCAAGAAGGAGTTAGATATATTTCTTAGAGCTAAAGGTATCAATGGATATGGGGAGAAGGCAGGGACCGGGTACTGAATTTGGATGATCAGCCATGATCTCATTGAATGGCGGAGCAGGCTCGAGGGGCCGAATGGCCTACTCCTGCTCCTATCTTCTATGTTTCTATGTAAACGGAGCAGGCTTGTGGTTTGATGTGGTAGAAGGCGAACGAGATGAGAACGGAAATAATCTAGAGTAAGAAAAGGCCCAAAAATTAAACAGTCTGGAGCAGAACATCAATTCATCTTCTCTTATCATGGAGAAATCAAATATTTGACACACTGTGTTTGAAACAAAGCTTATTTATTCACTGAAATAACAACAGAAAATGCTGGAAATACTCAGCAGGCCAGGCAGGATCCATGGAGAGAGAAACAGAGTTAACGTTTCAGGTCTGGGACCCTTCATCAGAACTGGAAAAAGCTGGAGATGTAACAGATATTACTAAGGTAAGAGGCAGGAAAGTTATCCTGGGTGGATCTGAAACACGAAGGGTGGAAGTTCAGTTGGAATCCACGTGGAATAAGTTGGAACCGGAGACAGTTGCTGAGGAAAGAGATGTGGCTGTGAAACCGAGTCTTGGAAAATGTTGCAAATGGGGATGGCAAAATCATACAGCATGAAAAATGGGAGTAAGGGTCAAAGTCTGAAATTGTTGAACTCAATGTTGAGTCCAGAAGGCTGTAAAGTGCCTAATTGAAAGATGAGGTGCTGTTCCTCGAGCTTTATTTATTCACTATTTAAACAGAATATTAATCTCCAGTGCAGATACAGGAGTTATTAAGATCAGCAGAAACAAAACATGACTACTAGAATGAACATGGTTCAGTCCTCAATCTGATCACAGTAAATCATGTTCCATTCACTAATCTGGTCTTTTACCCAGCATTCCCCGCGGTGGACCACGTGCCGCACCCAGACTACAAGGGCCCAGCGCGCAGGCGCGGGAGGGGCCGGTATATTGAGCATGCGCAGTGCGTTACTGGAGATGGAGAGGAGCTGAAGCCGGGAGCGCGATGGTGCAGTGGGTAAAAATCGCGACGGAAGGAGTAATGGTAGGTGGGTGGGGAGGCTTCATAAACAACTCATGCAGGAGGCAAGCCCCCAATAATAAGCTGAAGATCCTGTGTTTGCAATTGTGGGGATTTCTTCCCCTTACAGGCCCAGGTTAACGGCAGCCATCTTTGTAAAGGAGAGCAGAAAGTTTCAGTGCGACGTCACCCTGTGCCTGAGATAAAGAGCCATCTTTGTAAAGGAGGGTGGAAAGTTTCAGTGCGACGTCACCCTATGCCTGAGACAAAGAGCCATCTTTGTAAAGGAGGGCGGAACGTTTCAGTGCGACGTCACCCTATGCCTGAGACAAAGAGCCATCTTTGTAAAGGAGGGTGGAAAGTTTCAGTGCGACGTCACCCTATGCCTGAGATAAAGAGCCTTGTGTCCAATGCGGGGAATAAAGGCCCACAGCCTCCCCTGGCCCCGGGCCCTGAACAAGGGACTGGAGAAACTCGCTGCCCTGCGGATCAGACAATCAGCCGGCGCTAGTCCCGCCCCTCGGGCTCCCCGATTGGTTGGAGGACCCGCCGCCGGCTTGCTCGCTCCCTATTGGTCGGAAGCTGCCGTCAATCAGGCGGCGGGCCCGGGTGACGTGTCCCCGAGGAGATCACGGGCACCGTCCAAGTGCCGCCGCTTGGTCCGGGGCCTCGCAGACTCTCAGGTTTTTCTATTTCTCTCGATTCTCTCCCGATCCACCCCGCGCCATTCTCCACCCAATCGGAGCGGAGAAAACTCACTTTGCGTCACCGATCGCAACTCTGGACCCGACACCAAGGCCTTTCCCCGGAATGGCCCTGCGCCGACTCCGTCCGGCAGGATCCGAGTGCGCAGGCGCAGCTCCGAGTGGGGGAGGGGGGTTGGTCTCCTCTGGGCATGCGCGGTCATTGCCCTTTGTGACCAGGAGGGGTCACTCTGCCGGAGTCGGCCCAAACCGCCGCTCCGAGTGCGCATGCGCGGGCTCTCGTCTGTCAATCAACCAACCGCCAGAAGAGGTCGCTGGTGAGACCAGTGAAGAAAGAAAGACTTGCATTTATATAGCGCCTTTCACCACCACCGGATGTCCCAAAGTACTTTACAGCCAATGAAGTACTTTTGAAGTGTAGTCACTGTTGTAATGTAGGAAATGCGGCAGTCAGTTAGCGCACAGCAAGCTCCCACAGACAGCAATGTGATAATGACCAGATAATCTATCATTTTTTTATGTTGATTGAGGGATAAACATTGGCTCGGACACTGGGGATAATTCCCCTGCTCTTTCCCACATTACAACAGTGACTACTTCATTGTAGTACTTCATTGGCTGTAAAGCACTTTAGGATATCTGGTGGCACTATATAAATGCAAGTCTTTCTTTCCTGAAATAATGCCATGGGATCTTTTACATCCACCTGAGAGAGCAAACAGGGCCTCAATTTAACATCCCATCCGAAAGACGGCACCTCCGACAGTGCCGCACTCCCTCAGCACTGCACTGCAGTGTCAGCCTGGATTTTTGTGCTTAAGTCTCTGGAGTGGGACTATGAACCCACAACTTTCTGACTCAGAGGCGAGAGTGCTACCCACTGAGCCACTGGCTGACACTAAAGAGCAAGCAGTTCTGACGAATGGTCATCGACCTGAAACGTTAACTCTGTTTCTCTCTCCACAGATGCTGCCTGACCTGTTGAGTATTTCCAGCATTTTCTGTTTTTATTAAAGAAACGAGGGAGTGATTGCTGACGGGAAGAATGTTGGGTCGTCCTGCGCATGCGCACCTCCCTGGCGGCTGAGGCGAAACACCGACTCGCCCCCACCTGAGCCGCTCACGCGTACCAGATGTTGCGGCTCCACATGCACGCCCGATGTTCCAACCGTGGGGTTTTGTGTGCTGAGCATGCGTGTTGTGGACCGATCGGGACGGGCGACTGTAGAGCAGGAGGGAGAGTGCGGGGCCATGAGCACATGCGCGGGACTCAGAGTCAACAGAGCACTTTCTGCAGAGCCGGGGCCTTGTGGGTATTACAGCCGCCATTACTGCTGATCCTTTCAACAACCTGTGCAACAGCTGGGGCCTGAAAATCAGCTTCACTGCCCCTAGGTTCGGAAAGGGGAAAATTAAACAACAGTTTGCCTCTGATCCTTTTCTGATCTCAATTTACAGGATTATAGAAGTGGAGCAGTTACAGGCGGGAAGCTCAGACCAAACATCACGTCAAGATCTGACAGAGTCGCTGGATTCATCAGGACCTGAATATCATCGGCCTTTGCACATGGAAGGAGAGAGCAGGGATCGCAACGCAGACAAACCACACACGTGTTCGGTGTGTGGACGCGGATTCAGCCGATCGCCTGACCTGGTGAGACACGTGCACCGTCACACCAGGGAGAAACCGGGTAAAGGTGGGGACAGCGGGAAGGGCTTCAGTTCCCCGTCTGCATTGAAAGTTCAACGGGGCAGTCACACCAGGGACAGTCTGTTCACCTGCTCCGTGTGTGGAAAGGGATTTGTTTGTTCATCCCACCTGCAAACACACCAGCGAGTTCACACTGAGGAGAGACCATTTCAATGTTCTGACTGTGGGAAGAGCTTTAAAAGCCCCAGGGAACTGAAGGGACACCAGGGAGTTCACACTGATGGGAGACCATTTCAGTGTCCTAACTGTGGGAAGAGCTTTAAAAGCCCCGGGGAACTAAAGCAACACCAACTTATTCACACTGACGAGAGACCCTTTAAATGTTCTGACTGTGGGAAGAGCTTTAAAAGCCCCCAGCAGCTGAAGGGACACTGGCTCCTACACACTGGGGAGAGGCCGTTCACCTGCTCCGTGTGTGGTAAGGGATTCACTAATTCATCCCACCTGCTGGTACATCAGCGAGTTCACACTGGGGAGACGCCGTTCACCTGCTCCGTGTGTGGGAAGGGATTCACTGATTCATCCCAACTGCTGCTACATCAGCGAGTTCACAGTGACGAGAGACCCTTTAAATGTTCTGACTGTGGGAAGAGCTTTAAAAGCTCCGGGGAGCTGAAGGGGCACCAGCGAGTTCACACTAACGAGAGACCCTTTAAATGTTCTGAGTGTGGGAAGAGTTTTAAAAGGTCCGGGGACCTCAAGCTACACCAACACCTACACACTGGGGAGAGGCCGTTCAGCTGCTCTGTGTGTGGGAAGGGATTCACTGATTCATCCAACCTGCTGGCACATCGGCGAGTTCACACTGGGGAGAGACCGTTCACTTGCTCCGTGTGTGGGAAGGGATTCAGTCACTCATCCAACCTGCTGACACATCAGCGAGTTCACACTGACGAGAGGCCCTTTAAATGTTCTGACTGTGGGAAGAGCTTTAAAAGCTCCGGGGAGTTGAAGAGACACCAGCGACTTCACACTGATCATAGAATCTAACAGCACAGAAGGAGGTGATTCGGCCCATCGTGTCTTTGAAAGAGCTGTCCAATTTAGTCCCACACCCCAGCTTTATCCCCAGAACCCTGCAAACTAGTCCTCTTCAAGGACTCGTCTAATTACTGTTTGAAAGTTCCTGTGGAACCTGATTCCAGCATCCTTTCAGATGGTGCGTTCCAGATCTTAACAACCCTCTGTATGAAAACAATTCTCCTCATTTCCCCTCTAGTTCTTTTAGCAACTATTTTAAATCTGTGATCTTTGGTTACCGACCCACTTGCCAAAGTGAACAGTTTCTCCCTACTTGCTCGATCAAAACCCCTCATCATTTTGAACACCTCTATTAGGTCTCCTCTTAACCTTCTCTGCTCTAAGGGGAACAATCCCAGCTTCTCCAATCTCTCCACATAACTGAAGTCCCTCATCCCTGGTACCATCCTGGTCAACCTCCTCTGCACCCTCTCCAAGGCCTTGACATCCTTCCTAAAGTGTGGTGCCCAGAACTGTCCACAAGACTCCAGCTGAGGCCAAAACCCTGCAGCTGTACAAAACCCTGGTTAGACCACACCTGGAGCACTGTGAGCAGTTCTGGGCATCACACCTTAGGAAGGATATATTGGCCTTGGAGGGAGTGCAGCATAGGTTTACCAGAATGATACCTGGACTTCAAGGGTTAAGTTACGAGGAGAGACTACACAAACTAGGGTTGTATTCCCTGGAATTTAGAAAGTTAAGGGGTGATCTGATCGAAGTTTTCAGGATATTAAGGGGAACAGATAGGGTAGATAGAGAGAAACTATTTCCGCTGGTTGGGGATTCTAGGACTAGGGGCATAGTCTAAAAATAGAGCCAGACCTTTCAGGAGTGAAATTAGGAAACACTTCTACACACAAAGGGTGGTAGAAGTTTGGAACTCTCTTCCGCAAACAGCAATTGATGCTCGATCAATTGTTAATTTTCAATCTGAGATTGATAGGTTTTTGTTAACCAAAGGTATTAAGGGATATGGGCCAAAGGCGGGTGTATGGAGTTAGGTCGCAGATCAGCCATGATCTCATTGAATGGCGGAACAGGCTCGAGGGGCTGAATGGCCTCCTCCTGTCCTATGTTCCTAACTAGTGATTTGTAAAGGTTTAGTGTAACTTCCTTGTTTTTGTATTCAATGGCACTATTTACAAAGCCAAGTATCCCATACGCTTCCTGAACCGCCTCACCAAGTTGCCGTGGCACTTTCAAAGACTTGTGAATATGGACCCCCAGGTCCCTCTGTTCTTGCACCCCCTCAAAATAGTCCCATTTAGATTATACGGCCTCTCCCTGTTGTTTCTCCCAAAGTGCATCACTTCACACTTATCCTCATTTAATGTCATCTGCCTTGTGTCTGCTCATTTCAGTCTGTCTCTGTCCTTCTGAAGTCTGCTACTACTACACTCACAAAACTTGGCAACATAGTAAATAGTATCATCCGTAAACTTTGAAATTGTACACCTATACCCAAGTCCAGGTCATTTATATCTAACAAGAAAAGCAATGGTCCTAATTCTGACCCCTGGGGGAGCCCACTGCATACCTCCCTCCAGTCAGAAAAGCATCCCTCAGCACTGCTCACTGCCTCCTCTCCCTTAGCCAATTATATACCCAAATTACCATCAGCCCTTTAATTCCCTCTGCTTCTATTTTCAGAGTAAGTCTGTTATGTGGTATTTTATCAAATGCCTTTTGAAAGTCCATATATACAACATCTGCTGCATTACCTTCATCAACCCTCTGTTACTTCATCAGAGAACTCAATCAGGTTAATCAGACACGATTTACCTTTAACAAATCCATACTGGCTGCCCCTTATTAATCCATGCTTCTCCAAGTGAGAATTAATTTTGTCCTTGACAATGGTCTCCAGTCGTTCACCCACCACTGTAGGGGTCGCAAAATCCCCTCAGCCCCCGAAGATCGGGAAATATTAATCCACATCATGGATGAAGACTTGTGTGATTTAAATTGTCTCTGGGTTGGACAATGTTTTAAAACATACCCAGAACCGCAAAAGGCTGCGTTAAAAAGCTCGTAAGCTAGGCAGCACTTGGACACTGGAATCAAAGAACTTTGTGAAAATCGCACACTTGAAGATTGTACATTTTATTAAAAGATGTACTCTTGAGTTTTGGACTGTTTAAATTGCCCAGGGCATAAAAATGGCTGAACAGACCTCATGGAAACAGAATTTTAAAAGGCAGCGGAAAAGGACAGACAGGCTGTTAGCATATGAAAAGCTCAGCGCTGCCCTGTAGTAAGTTTAAAAGGAGCCCGAGCTGTCAGTCACTCTGTGGTATTGGGTGGGTCCGGTAACCTATAAGCTGCTTGTTTACACTGGGGAGTAGCCCGTTTGAATCAACCAATCATCGGACGGCAAGCACAATGGGTTGTTAACACACATCCATTCACTGAAATTGACTCTACTACGTGATGTCTCCATGTATGAATGGAGGAAGTTAAAAGCCCTTCTCTTGTGTATTCGGACTTTTCGGTGCAAAATTACGCACGGACCTTTTCGGTGCGAAAACAGCAGGGACTCTCAGGGTATAAAGATTAAGCCCAGGAAGTTCTCTGCCCCTTTTTTGTCTCTTTTACTCTTTGGACTGCAGGTGAGCAAGGCTTTGACCCACTAGCAAGACAATCTAGTGAGAAGTAAAGGGGTGGTAATTTAAGGGAAATGTTGCTAAGATTGTAAGATTAACATTGTAGCCATTTATCCCTCGTTTTTGCCATCTGCCTTCCCCTGTTAAGCAATTTTACCGTGATTACTTTGATGGTGTGGTGTAGTTTCTTTAGTTTTAATAAAATTTGACTATCTTGCATCCAGACCATTTGTCCGTTTTTAATATATCATTAATTATAAGTTCCTCCAGTCAGAACTGGAGGGGGGGGTGGTTAGCAATTCGAAACCGCTGATTGGAATTGGTCACAGTGCAGTGGCAAAGGTAAATTGCCGTAAACCAGGTAAAGGATGCCCACCTACACCACTGACATTAGACTGATTGGCCTGTAGTTACCAGGTTTATCCCTCTTCCCTTTTTTTAAACAGGGTGTAACATTTGCAATTCTCCAGTCATCTGGCACCACTCCCATATATCTGAGGGAGATTGAAAGATTGTGGTCGGAGCTTCTGCTATCTCCACCCTAGCTTCCCTCTGCAATCTAGGATGCATCCACCTGGACTGGGTGACTTGTTAACTTTGAGTGATGACAACCTATTTAGCACCTCCTTTCTATCCATTTTTATCCAATTTCTCTACTCCCCCCTCCTCTACTGCGACATTAACTTCATCCTCTTCTTTTGTGAAGACAGATGCTATGTACTCATTCAGTACCTCAGCCACGCCCTCTGCCTCCGTATGATGAGCTCCTATTTGGTCCCTAATCGGCCCCACCATTCCTTTAACTATCCTTTTACTTTTCAGATGTTTATAAAAGATTTTTGGGTTCCCTTTTACATTACCCACTAATCTTTTCTTGTCTTCTCTCCCTTGTGCCAGCTGGGGCTCAGTGGGCAGCACTCTCTAGGTGGGAGGGGCTAGGAGTGAGCCAGGTGTGACTGGTGCCTAATTGCAGCTGGGTGTTGGAGGAAGTTTTGTAAAAAGCTGGTGGAGGGTTTTGGGGTTTTGTTTTCAGGTTTTAGGGTCTTTTTGGCCCACAAAAAACAGCCAGATGGCTGCTGAGGGGTCCGGAGTGCCGGGCCCCTCAGAGGACAATATTCCCGAGAGGAATTTTATTAGGGAAGAAACTGTGGTGGGAAGGGGGAAAAAAAGACCCAAAGATTTGGGCCGGGACCTCAGGAGGTTTGGTAAAGAAAATACGGTGGTGGTGCAATGTGAAGATAAGAAGATTCGAGCCTGGGATATAATCCAGGCGGTTCATGAGGACTGTGGTGAGGGAAGCTGTTTTGCCTGCCGACCAAAACCAAATGTGGGATTTGAGGTGACGGTCAGTGGCCGTGAGGAGGTGGAAAAACTGCAGCTCAGTCTGAAAGTTGGGGTGAAATTTTTGGAGGTGACTCTGCTATATTCAGAGGAGGTGGTGGTTTCATTTTTGAACTTGCCTGTGTACATCGAGGACGAAGTGCTGAGCAAAAAGTTGGAGTCGTGGGACATTAAAATCTGTTCCGAAATAAAGAGGAGGTACTATCCGGGAACACGGGTAGCAGACGGAACCCGGTATGTAAAGGTGCAGTTCCCAGAGGGGGTGAGGTCTTTGCCTTACAGTATGAAGTTCGAGACACTGAAAGGAGTGCAGTACTTTCGTGTGCTGCACGATAACCAAGTAAAGGTGTGTTACTATTGTCTGGGACATGACCATCTCGTAAGAAACTGTCCAGATTTGTATTGTTACAATTGCGGTGAGTCAGGACATATCGCGCAGAGCTGCAAGGCGGAGAGCTGTGGGGTGTGTTGTAAAGGCCCCACCTGCTGTGAGTGTGTGGCAGAAGGGAGCAAAATGAGTGATGAGGAGATGGGAGAAGGAGCAGGAGAGGAGTGTGGAACGGCCGGAGGTGCGGTGCAGTCGGAGGATACAGCCGGTAAAATGAAGCAAAAAGGAGCACAGGACGAGGCATAGGTTGGCGGAGATCGAGATGGAGTTGGCAGAAACCACGGCGAGTGCTATGGAGGGGAACAAAGACAGGAGCGGGCAGCAAGGGTCGAGTGCAGACTCGAGCCTTAGTGCAGTTCGGCTCCCCCTGGGGAGTCTGGTGTCTGCGGGGGGAGAGGAGGCAGGAGCGGGGTGTGTGGTGGAAGTGAGTGCTCCGGGGAGAGGCAGGGAGTCGGATATTTTGGTGAGCGGGAGGAGGCAGGGCGGGGAGAGGGTGCAAGAGGCAGGAGCCTTAAAGGGACAGCAGAATGGGATCGGCGAGATAGGGATGTCAGAAGGGAACAATTTAGGTGTGCCATTGTCCCATGGAGTGAGGGAACAAGGTGCAAGGGTCAGAGGTAGAGATGTGGTCGAAGGGGGCGGCACAGTGGGAGAAACTGCGATAGCAGGAAGACTCTATGGGAGATGAAGTATCTGACGGGGAGCAGGATTATGTATCTGATGGGGAGCAGGCACAGGGGGACAGAGACATGGAAGTCGGGGATGGGGTGGCATCATGTGGAAAGGGAAAGGTTAGTGAGGGGCAGAAGGAGGGAGAAAGGGCAGCTCCTGGGTCCAAACTTAAGGCAAGGAAGAGCCTGAAACAGCAGGGAGGGGTCAAACAGGAGGGGAAAAAGAGCCGGAGGCTACAGGAAAAAGCAACAGCTGCCCGAAAAGTTGAGAAGGAGCATGAGAGGAGGGAAGAGCCAGAGATTAAATGATGGGGAGATTATTGGGCATACTTCCCTTCTTTGGAGCCATGATTACATTGGTCTCGATCAATGTGAACGGACTGAGGGGTGAGAAGAATTTACAGCAGTTGTTGCAGGGTTTTAAAGGCATGGACTTGTTGTGTCTGCAAGAAACCTTTTGGGATGAGGATATTCTAGAAAGAGTTCAGAAGGTTTGGAAGGGAGAGGTGTTTGCAAGTTGTGTAAACAATAACCGTAGAGGGGTGGCTGTTTTGGTGAGTCCGTCCATTGAAGAGAACGTTGCCTTGGTGGACAAGGACACTGAGGGGAGGTTTTTACGGCTAAGGGTAAAATTGGAGGGATTTAATTGTGATCTTTTTAATATCTATGCACCGAACGACCATTGCAAGCATCGCAAGTTTTTTCGGGGGTTATTCACTGAAGTGGCAGAGGTGGAAAATCCTTGTATAGTGGGGGATTTTAATGTATTTTTATCTTGGATGGACATTTCAGCTCAGATGACCTTTAAGGATGATAACTCCAGAGGGATGATTATAAAAATGATGACAAATTTAAATTTGAGAGACTTATGGAGGGACCGGAACCCCATAAAAAGGGAGTTCTCCAGAGCAGGTTGGGTGGGTGATGTTTTAAAACAGAGCCGAATAGATTTTGTGTTAATGCGGGAAGGGTTAAGTTCAGAGGTGATGGAGATTTATTATAAAAAAGTATTTTTTAGCGATCACTTGGCTTTGGTTCTTAGAATTAGGAACAGCAGAGTTAAGATCGGTTCAGGGGTGTGGATTTTAAACAATCAATACCTGAAGGAAAGTGCTTATAAAGAAGGGATTATAAATATAATAAGGAATGCTCAGAAGGAACTTTTGTTCTTGAAAGAAAGAAGAGTTTGGTGGGACAATTTCAAATATGAGGTCAAAGTTTTTTCGGTACGTTATGGGAAAAAGAGGGCGGCAGCTAACCGGCATCGAGAAGAGAATATAAACAAAAGGTTTACAGATGTTTGTAAAGCAGTTGACGGAGGGGATAAGGGAGCAGAGACTAAGTTCCGGGTGCTAAAGGAAGAGTGGGAATTATTGCAAGCTGAAAAATGCAAGGGGGCCATTCTCCGTGCAAAGGCTAGAGATGCATTGGAGGGCGAAAGATGCACTAGATATTTTCTAGAGCAAGAGAAGCTGCGACAGAGATTATCGTTAATTGAGGAGTTGAAGGTTGGGGAGAAGATCATTCATGAAAGTGAGGAGATTTTGGAGGCGGCTAGCAGCTTTTATCAAGAGCTATATACAAAAGAAGACATTTCCAATTTGGAGATGGAGAAGGTTACAGCTTTTATTGAAAAGGGTTTAAAGGAGGATGAGAGAAGCATGTGTGATAAAGAAGTAGGATTAGCGGAAATAAAAATAGCAATAAGTGGAATGAAGGGGGGGAAAAGCCCAGGGTCCGATGGACTAAGTGCAGAATTTTATAAGGAATTTTTTGAGATTTTAAGTCCATTGCTCTTAGAAGTTTTTAAGGAAATTAAAATTGAGGGAAGCCTGGCCCCATCTATGAGGAGAGGTATCATAAGCTTAGCTTATAAAAATAAAGGGGATAGACAGGATCTGAAGAATTGGAGGCCCATCACACTATTAAATGTGGATTATAAGATCTTGGCGAGGGTTATGGCAAATCGTTTGAAGGAGGTGTTACCGGAGATAGTTTGGCCCTCTCAGTCCTATGGAGTCATAGGCCGGGACATCGCAGACGCTGTGGTCTCAATCCGAGATGCGATAAAGCTCATGGAAGAGAGTGGGAGGGAGGCTTATGTATTAAAGATAGATCAAGAGAAGGCCTTTGATAGGGTCTCTCATGAGTTTTTATTGAAGGTTTTGGAAGCATTTGGTTTCAAGGAAAATTTCATTCAGCGGATAAGGATTTTTTATTCAAACATATTTAGCTGTGTTAAATGTAATGGTTTTTTATCTAAGTATTTTCCAATACAGAGATCAGTGAGACAGGGTTGTCCCCTGTCCCCACTGCTGTACACATTGGTAGCAGAACCATTAGGTTACATGATGCGAAAGAAACAAGGTGTAGTTGGGATTGTGGTACCCAGTTCTGGGCTGGTGTCAGTGATACACCAATATGCAGATGACACAACCTTAACATTGAGAAATGGGGAGTCAGTGAGGAAAGCTATGGAGGTAGTGGAGGAATATTGTAGAGCTTCAGGTGCCAGAGTGAATTATAGTAAGTCCCAATGCCTGGTTGCAGGGAGGGGTAGGGGGGAATGGTTGGGGGGGTGTCCCTTTAAGGTGGTGGAGGTTTTGGAAGTTCTGGGGGTGCATATGGGGTGCAAGAAAGACAGGGAAGAAGTGGATCGATTAAATTGGGAACCGAAGGTTATGAAAATTAAAAAGATTTTGGGAAGATGGGAAAGAAGGTGGTTGAAAGTGCAAGGAAGAGCGACTGTGGTTTCTGCTCTCCTGCTATCTAAGCTATGGTACTTATTGACGGTGGAGGATATTCCTGAGTGGGCAGAAAAGTCCATCCGAGAGGCTTGTGTGAGGTTTATATGGGAAGGGAAACCAGCCTTGGTGGCCTACAATACCATCATTGGACGGAGTAATCAGGGAAGTCTCAATTTCCCAGATATTGATTTGAAGAAAAAATCCTTTAGAATCAAATGGGTGAAGAGATTTCTTCAGAAGTCAAATTCAAGTTTTTGGAAGAGTTGTTTTGAGCATTTTTTAAAACAAAGTGGGATAGGAGGGCAGGGGATATTGTATGTGGAATACAATAATATGTTTTTGAAATCGATTAAGCTTCTCCCTAGGTTCTATAAGGGGGTTGTAGAGACTTGGGCTCAATTTTTAAAAAGTGTGCAGTTTATGCCCAAGGGGGCTGAGGAATTTTTAGAACAGCCCTTATTTTTGAACAGGTGGGTCAACATCGAAGGAGAGGTTTTATTTAATCAAGCTTTTATAAAAGCTGGGATTATATCGGTGAAAGATGTATTATACGAGGTGATTCCAGGTTGGTTGCTGGAAGCGATAGTGAGGGACATGGTGTGGGAGGAGGATCAGGAGGTAGAAGGAAAAGCAATAGGAATCATGTATGAGAAGATTGTGAGGGCAATGCCACAGGATTGGATGGAAGAAATAAATGTGGAAATCTCCAAAGGAAGTAAAATGTGTCCTGCTTTTCCAAGCTTTCTACTGGAGAAAGGGGGAGAGTTAGTTCAATTTGACATCTGTAATACTCGAGATTTCTATGAGGTATTCAGAGAATGGAGATTCAAGACACCTGCTGGTCAGGAGTTTTGGCAGAGTATATACCCACAGCTGGACTTCCACAGGATTTGGAAGGGAGTGTGGGCGAATTTTAAATGCCCAGAATGGGTTGAACTGGATTTCAAATTGGCTCATAACCGGATTTTTACCATGACGGTCTTGTGCAAGATTGGACGAGTGGAGGCGGCAACTTGCCCAATGTGTAGGACACAGGATGAGACTCTGTCCCATTTACTGGTGTTATGTCCACAGTTAAATGACTTTAAGTACTATGTTCGACAGTTGTGTGAAGCTTTTTTGCTGGGTGGGGACCGAACAGCGAGAATGGGAATCCCGTGGGACTCAATTTTGAGATGGGGATTGCAGGAGAGTCTGCCAGAGTCTAGCGGAGTGGCAATTAATTTAATGTTCAGTTTGGCTAGATTCGTGATTGTGCAAAGAAGGAATGCTCTGTTTTTTAAGGGGAGGAGAATCAATCTAAAAGAGTATTTTAAATATAAGCTAAAAGACCATTATAAGGCTCTGTGGATGTTTTATTCAGAAAGGAATTTAAGGACAGTATTTTACAACCAATTTTTAAAGTACAATCGATTAATATATGTTACAGGTGACAAATTAAACTTCAGGTTTTGATGTTAAAATGTGGTGGCGGAATGGCTGTGCAGGGCGGTGGAATTGATTTGTATCATACAATGAAATGATCACGATGTTGTAAATGTTCTTAATGTTCAATAAAGTATCATAAAAAAAAAGTGGGTAGCACACTTGCTCTCTGAGTCAGAAGGTTGTGGGTTCTAGTCCCACTCCAGGGACTTGAGCACATAAAGCTAGGCTGACACTCCAGTGCAGTGCTGAGGGAGTGCTGCACTGTTTCTGATGAGACTTTAAACTGAGGCCCCGTCTGCTCTCTCAGGTGGATGTAAAAGATCCCATGGCACTCTTTTGAAGAAGAGTAGGGGAGTTATCCCCGGTGTCCTGGCCAATATTTATCCCTAAACCAACATAACAAAAACAGATTACCTGGTTATTATCACAATGCTGTTTGTGGGAGCTTGCTGAGCACAAATTGGCTGCCGTGTTTCCCACATTACAACAATGACTCCACTTCAAAAGTACTTCATTGGCTGTAAAGAGCTTTGAGATGTCTGGTGGTCGTGAAAGGCGCTATATAAATGCAAGTCTTTCTTTCATATATCCTTTTTCAATTTCCCCCCCACTCTCTGTATTCTCCTGGTTTTTGACTGTATTCTGTACCTGACATTTGTCGTAAACCTCCTTTTTCTGTTTTATTCTAACGTCTACATCCTTTGTCATCCAGGGAGCTTGAGCTTTGGACGCCCCATCTTTCCTCCTTATGGGAATGTGCTTGGTTTGTACCTGGTGTCAAATTTTGTTTTATAACGCTCCCGTGAAGCACGTTGGGACATTTTACTACATTAAATACGTTCTATAAATACAAATCATTGTTATTGTCTGAAACTAACAAATTCCACAGAGGAAAAATAACAGTATTTTTACTCCCAAATATTAAATATTTTGTTCCACGAGATTTATCTGCTTTTATTGGTGAATGTTAAAAGTCTCTATTAAAACCTGAGTCAGTGTGTTGTGAGACAAAGAGCCTTGTGTCCAATGCGGGGAATAAAGGCCCACAGCCTCCCCGGGCCCCGGGCCCTGAACAAGGGACTGGAGAAACTCGCTGCCCTGCGGATCAGACAATCAGCCGGCGCTAGTCCCGCCTCTCAGGCTCCCCGATTGGTTGGAGGACCCGCCCCGCTCGCTCCCTATTGGTCGGAAGCTCCCGTCAATCACCCGGGCAGTGTGAGCTGAGCATGCGCAGACCTTGGCAGCTGCCGCTGACACATCAGGTGAGAGAGCTCAGGGAGCGGGTTAATGAACCCCAGGGGAGGCTGCGAGATTCTCAGCAGCTCAGCTCTGCTCGGTGCTGTGTGAACGGGCTGCTCCACACCCCGGCTGCTCACGGGGAATGTCAGTGCGGAGGGCCCAGTACAGAAGGCCCAGGGTGGAAGACCCAGAGGAGAGTGTCCCAGGCGGGAGGCCCAGCATGGAGGACCCCAGGCGGGGGGCCCAGCATGGAGGGCCCCAGGTGGGGGGCCCAGCACGGAGGACCCAAGGCGGGAGGGCCAGCACGGAGGGTCCCAGGCGGTGGGCCCAGGGCGGAGGACCCCAGGCGGGAGGCCCAGCATGGAGGACCCCAGGCGGGAGGGCCAGCACGGAGGGTCCCAGGCGGTGGGCCCAGGGTGGAGGACCCCAGGCGGGGGTCCCAGGGCGGAGGACCCCAGGCGGTGGGCCCAGGGCGGAGCGGCTGTCGACAGAAGCGGAGTCGGGAGATGCTGTGGGTGAGCATGCTGCACGGTTTCTAAAGTTGAAGAATGGTCTCCGGCCCGAATGAGTTCCAGCGGCCCCGCCTGTGCTTCGTCTGGTGGCAGCTGTGAGGCTTTGTTTCGGTGATGGGATCGGGTTTGTGCGCTGCCATTTTGGTGGAGGAAAGACAGACTGTTCCTATCTATAGTCTGGTGCTTGAACAGCCGTAAGATGGGAAAAGAGAACGGGATACAAGTGAAAAAGGAAAAAAGGAAAATAAAAGACAAAACAAGGTATATCGGCAAGGAATAACCAATGTCTTGATGGCTGGGTCCTGTGAGTGATTACAGCAAGAAGAAGGAAATTTGAGTACTCGTTTTCCTCTTTTACGGGATTTGAGAAAGTGGTCGGCTTCTTTTCTGTGGAAAGGTTGAAGACTGTGGATAAGGATTATGACATTATATGGTTGGATAACATCAAGTGAAGACCAGGAGTTATTAGAGTGGCAATAGGGCTGGCGTTGAACTGGTATTACTTGTTTTTTGAAGAAGTTTCAGGTTCTGGTTAAAAGTAGTTTACTTGAAGTCTTAAGTTATTTTTTGATATGGTTGTAGGACTTTGTATATTGTGGTGTTATTTAGTGTTAAAGCCTTCCTTAATCGAATGAACGAATGCTCTAGTGAACAGGTAGACAAATGATACGCACGCATACACAATGGAACTTACGTTCGATCGAATGAAGGGCCCTCGTTCCCCAGGATGAAGGCCCGCTTGGTGAGCGTGAAGCCTGCCGGATGGATGAACGAACGCACGCATTGCCACAGATAGAAATGACACACATGTACGCAGTCATGCACAATGGAACTTACGCTTGAGCGAACGAACGGACGAATGGAGGAATGAATGATTGAACGATGCCAGTTGGACTGGTGTGTACGGATTCTTGGTTTATTAAATAGTTGGTTTGTACTGTAAATATTATTGATTTACCTGTAAAATTTATTGTTGTATTTATATTGTTGACCATAATTGGTCAATGAATGTAATGGATTTACTATGTAACTGATGAGTTGTATAAGTACTGTTGTACTTGAATGTTAACATTTTAAAAAGGACAACAGGTTATAACAAGCAAAAATGACGAGTTACTAGATTGCCAGTAGGACTGGTATGTATTGTTTTTTACTATGGGTACCTGTATTGTTGACATTGGTTTTGTCTGGAAAAATGTATTATTGTATTTGTACTGTTAATCTTAAAGCTGTTTTTTAAGGCTTAGCCTTATTGTGGTTAATGAATGTAATGGATTTATCATGTAATTGATGAGTTGTAACAAGTACTACCTGATTTAAATAAAAGAGAAAAAATGAACCCCGGGATCCCTGATAGCCAGCCAGGAATCTGGTGCTGCTGCTGTGCCAGAAGAGAGGAGAGGAGAGGAGAGGACAGGACAGGTGAGGTCTCTCTCTCTGTGTCCAGGAGGAGAGACCACATCTGTTGCTGCTGCAGCTACTGTTGGGGTGCCAGAGGAGAGGAGAGACCAGGAGACCAGACCAGAGCTAACAACAAAGGGAAGCCATTCCATCACTGTTTCCCCAACTGGTCTCCATTACAGGAGAGGGAGAGAGGTGAGAAAAACGAACATCCTACATCTGTTCAGAAGGAGGGAGAGCCGTTGGAAAACTTCTACAGGTGGGTGTTTCATGGTGCACTCTCATAAAGACTTTGTATTTAAGTGGGGGGGAGGAAAGAAGAAGGAGAAGAAAACATCTAGGGGTGTGTGTGAGTGTGTGAGGCTCTTGTAAAAACTAGGCCTCTCTCTTTGTCTCTCTCTCTAAAGAGGCCTCTCATATCCATCAATTGCCCGTTGAGCACAAGATTCCTGGCTGGCTATCAGGGATCCCGCTGGGACACAGGAGACGTACGCCCGGGAAATGTAAAGGCGGTCAATTCTGGACCTTCCTCCTCCAGACCTCACGTAAGTGAAGGTGCTGGAGTCAGGATGGAGATTTCGCCAGATGTCCACCAAGTCGAAGGACCCGACCAGGTCCCTCAACTTCTCCACCAACACCAGGCTGTGCGGGGGACCCGAACGGTCCCTCGCCTCGAGGGTGCAATTAAAATCTCCCCCGAGGATGACGCACTCGCCGACGTTGATGGAGCCCAGAAGAGCGGACACTTCTTCAAAGAAGCACACTTGCTGCGCACCGGTCGCAGTGACCTGACGCAAGCGGCCCGGCACGTGCTCCTTGACCAACAAGATAACCAGCCTAAAATGCAGGGCCAGCAAGATAGCCACCCCGCTGGAATAGTTGGAGAGGTGACTCATGCTGACCCCTCCTTGCCACTCCAGGAGCCACGTGGCCTCGTCCTCCGGAACGGTGTGGGTTTCTTGCAGGAAGCACACCGCATACCTCCCGTCCCGGAGGACCAAGAAGTTATTAAATCTACGGCGCGCATCTCTGCTGCCGTTGATGTTGAGGCTGGCTATGGTTATCTTCATGACAAGAGCATAGTGCAACCTCTACTTAACCTAACGGGAGGAGGGAGAGCGGCCGCTATTCGACCGCCACTCCCTCAGCAGCCCAGCGAGGAACTTGTTGATCCGACGCTGCTCCCGTGGCCCCGCGCCCTCATCCCGCCCATGGATTTGACAGTGGCATGTACGGAGCCGACGAGCAGCACCAGATCCGACCATCTGTCTAGGGCCTTGGAGGCAGGACAGTTCTTTCATACGTGCCCCACCTCCTTACAGGCGTGGCACTGCACACTGTCCGACGTCGAAAAGACGCGGTGGGCAGCCTCCTCGTGGCACATGATAAAAGCGCCCTCAGTGTCCTCCTCCTGGGCCAGCTGAACAAAAAGCTGGTGCTGGAAGGAGAAGACATGCCGGAGGCTGGCCTCCCTGCATCCGAGCGGGATGGGTGTGATCCCCGACCTCAACTCCCCCAGTTGACGTAGGTGGGGGGAGGAGGAGCTCAGCCAAAACAAAGGGCGGGACGTTTGACAAGAGGATCCTTTGCGCGGTGGCCTCGAGAGGATCCACCAGCAGGAAGGTGCCGCCCATGGTGAGCCCATTGATTACAGCCAGGGACACCGCCCACTCCGATGCCAGGAAGAACACCGCCTTGCCGTACATTTTCGAGGCAGCGATGATGGCTGAAGGGCCGACAACCCCAGCCATGGCCTTCACGCATGCCTCGATAGTCATGTTGGGGTGAGTGTAACTCTTCACCCCGTGTTTTTTAGTGATGAGGCGGAATGGTGACGGGGCAGCAGAAGCAGCGGGAGCAGCCGTGGCCATGGCTGCCACACTTGTGTATGATCTTGCTGGCCCCATCACCAGCGATGATGTGGTCGCCATCGTGGGGTGCTTATTATAAAGGGCTACACCCACCCAAGTCACAGGCCTGGTGATGTTAATGGCCTCAGTGGTTGTTTTCCCTGAGCAGCGGGAGCTTTAAAAGTGAAGGCACACCTCTCCCCTTGTTGATTAAATTGGGAGAGGGGCTTTCTCTCCTCTGCTCAATGGGCAATTAATAGATATGAGGTGCCTCTTTAGAGAGAGACAAAGAGAGAGAGAAAGGGGGGTGGGAAGGAGGGAGGCCGCAGGGGCTGGGTCTCCACTCAAGATGGTGGGTGGGTGCTCGCAGGGGTGCACTCTCTGAAAAATAAGTCTCTATTGATGGTCTTCTTGTGGGGGAGAAGATGTCTTCACCTGGGAAAATAAAGCTGGAGATGCCCAGGCTCAGTCCACCACCAGGTCTTAACAATGTGATAATTAAATGATGACTTTGCCTGGGCAGCTCCAGCTGTCCCAGGCCAAGCAATAGGGAGGGGTGTTTGCTAGTGGTGTGTGTGGCCTAGTTTTTACAAGAGCCACACACACTCACACACACCCCTAGATGTTTTCTTCTCCTTCTTCTTTCCTCCCCCCCACTTAAATACAAAGTCTTTATGAGAGTGCACCATGAAACACCCACCTGTAGAAGTTTTCCAATGGCTCTCCCTCCTTCTGAACAGATGTAGGATGTTCGTTTTTCTCACCTCTCTCCCTCTCCTGTAATGGAGACCAGTTGGGGAAACAGTGATGGAATGGCTTCCCTTTGTTGTTAGCTCTGGTCTGGTCTCCTGGTCTCTCCTCTCCTCTCCTCTGGCACCCCAATAGTAGCTGCAGCAGCAACAGATGTGGTCTCTCCTCCTGGACAGAGAGAGAGACCTCACCTGTCCTCTCCTCTCCTCTCATCTCTTCTCTTCTGGCACAGCAGCAGCACCAGATTCCTGGCTGGCTATCAGGGATCCCGGGGTTCATTTTTTCTCTTTTATTTAAATCTGGTAGTACTTGTTACAGCTCATCAATTACATGATAAATCCATTACATTCATTAACCACAATAAGGCTAAGCCTTAAAAAAAAAAAACAGCTTTTAGATTAACAGTACAAATACAATAATAAATTTTTCCAGGCAAAACCAATGTCAACAATACAGGTACCCATAGTAAAAAACAATACATACCAGTCCTACTGGCAATCTAGTAACTCTTCATTTTTGCTTGGTATAACCTGTTGTCCTTTTTAAAATGTTAACATTCAAGTACAACAGTACTTATACAACTCATCAGTTACATAGTAAATCCATTGCATTCATTGACCAATTATGGTCAACAATATAAATACAACAATAAATTTTACAGGTAAATCAATAATATTTACAGTACAAACTGCAACTATTTAATAAACCAAGAATCCGTACACACCAGTCCAACTGGCATCGTTCAATCATTCATTCCTCCATTCGTCCGTTCGTTCGCTCAAGCGTAAGTTCCATTGTGCATGACTGTGTACATGTGTGCCATTTCTATCTGCGTGCATGCGTGCATTCGTTCATCCGTCCGGCAGGCTTCGTGCTCACCAAGCGGGCCTTCATCCTGGGGAGCAAGGGCCCTTCATTCAGTCGAACGTAAGTTCCATTGTGTATGCGTGCATATCATTTGTCTACCTGTGTGTATGCGTGCGTTCGTTCATCCGTCCGGCAGGCCTCACACTCACCGAGCGACCCCCGTCCTGGAGAGCGGGCCCTTCATTCGGCTGAACGTAAGTTCCACTGTGTATGCGTGTGTGCGTGCATATATTTGTATCTGCATGCGTGCGTTCACTAGAGCGTTCGTTCATTCGATTAAGGAAGGCTTTAACACTAAATAACACCACAATATACAAAGTCCTACAACCACATCAAAAAATCACTTAAGACTTCAAGTAAACTATTTTTAACCAGAACCCGAAACTTCTTCAAAATACAAGTAATACCAGTTCAACGCCAGTCCTATTGGCACTCTAATAACTCCTGGTCTTCACTTGATGTTATCCAACCATATAATGTCATAATCCTTATCCACAATCTTCAACCTTTCCACAGAAAAGAAGCCGACCACTTTCTCAAATCCCGTAAAAGAGGAAAACGAGTACTCAAATTTCCTTCTTCTTGCTGTTATCACTCACAGGACCCAGCCATCAAGACATTGGTTATTCCTTGCCGATATACCTTGTTTTGTCTTTTATTTTCCTTTTTCACTTGTATCCCGTTCTCTTTTCCCATCTTATGGCTGTTCAAGCACCATACTATAGATAGGAACAATCTGTCTTTCCTCCACCAAAATGGCAGCGCACAAACCCGATCCCATCACCGAAACAAAGCCTCACAGCTGCCACCAGACGAAGCACAGGCGGGGCCGCTGGAACTCATTCGGGCCGGAGACCGTTCTTCAACTTTAGAAACCGTGCAGCATGCTCACCCACAGCATCTCCCGACTCCGCTTCTGTCGACCAGTCGCTCCGCCCTGGGCCCCCCGCCTGGGGTCCTCCGTGCTGGGCCCCCCGCCTGGGGTCCTCCGCCCTGGGCCCCCCGCCTGGGGTCCTCCGCCCTGGGCCCCCGCCTGGGGTCCTCCGCGCTGGGCCCCCCGCCTGGGGTCCTCCGCGCTGGGCCCCCCGCCTGGGGTCCTCCGCGCTGGGCCCCCCGCCTGGGGTCCTCCGCGCTGGGCCCCCCGCCTGGGGTCCTCCGCGCTGGGCCCCCCGCCTGGGGTCCTCCGCGCTGGGCCCCCCGCCTGGGGTCCTCCGTGTTGGGCCTCCCACCTGGGGTCCTCCGTGCTGGGCCTCCCGCTGAGGACACTCTCTGGGACTTCCACCCTGGGCCTTCTACACTGGGCCCTCCACACTGACATTCTCCGTGAGCAGCCGGGGTGTGGAGCAGCCCGTTCACACAGCACCGAGCAGAGCTGAGCTGCTGAGAATCTCGCAGCCTCCCCTGGGGTTCATTAACCCGCTCCCTGAGCTCTCTCACCTGATGTGTCAGCGGCAGCTGCCAAGGTCCGCGCATGCTCAGCTCACACTGCCCGGGTGATTGACGGGAGCTTCCGACCAATAGGGAGCGAGCGGGGCAGGGCTGGAGGAGCGAGCGGGCGGCGGGTCCTCCAAATAATCGGGGAGCCCGAGGGGCGGGACTAGCGGCACCCAGTGGGCGGGGCTGAAGGAGCGAGCCGGCGGCGGGTCCTCCAACCAATCGGGGAGCCCGAGGGGCGGGACTAGCGGCACCCAGTGGGCGGGGCTGAAGGAGCGAGCCGGCGGCGGGTCCTCCAACCAATCGGGGAGCCCGAGGGGCGGGACTAGCGGCACCCAGTGGGCGGGGCTGGAGGAGCGAGCCAGTGGCGGGCCCTCCAACCAATCGGGGAGCCCGAGGGGCGGGACTAGCGGCACCCAGTGGGCGGGGCTGGAGGAGCGAGCCGGCGGCGGGTCCTCCAACCAATCGGGGAGTCCGAGGGGCGGGACTAGCGCCGGCTGATTGTCTGATCTGCAGGGCAGCGAGTTTCTCCAGTCCCTTGTTCAGGGCCCGGGGCCCGGGGAGGCTGTGGGCCTTTATTCCCCACATTGGACACAAGGCTCTTTGTCTCACAACACACTGGCTCAGGTTTTAATAGAGACTTTTTAAATTCATCACTAAAAGCAGATAAATCTCGTGGAACAAAATATTTAATATTTGGGAGTAAAAATACTGTTATTTTTCCTCTGTGGAATTTGTTAGTTTCAGACAATAACAACGATTTGTATTTATAGAACGTATTTAATGTAGTAAAATGTCCCAACGTGCTTCACGGGAGTGTTATAAAACAAAATTTGACACCAGGTACAAACCAAGCATATTCCCATAAGGAGGAAAGATGGGGCGTCCAAAGCTCAAGCTCCCTGGATGACAAAGGATATCGAGGTAAGAATAAAACAGAAAAAGGAAGTTTATGACAAATGTCAGGTACAGAATAAAGTCAAAAACCAGGAGAATACAGAGAGTGGGGGGAAATTGAAAAAGGATATATGAAAGAAAGACTTGCATTGATATAGCGCCTTTCACGACCACCAAACATCTCAAAGCTCTTTACAGCCAATGAAGTACTTTTGAAGTGGAGTCATTGTTGTAATGTGGGAAACACAGCAGCCAATTTGTGCTCAGCAAGCTCCCACAAACAGCATTGTGATAATAACCAGGTAATCTGTTTTTGTTCTGTTGGTTGAGGGATAAATATTGGCCAGGACACCGGGGATAACTCCCCTACTCTTCTTCAAAAGAGTGCCATGGGGTCTTTTACATCCACCTGAGAGCAGACGGGGCCTCAGTTTAAAGTCTCATCAGAAACAGTGCAGCACTCCCTCAGCACTGCACTGTCAGCCTAGCTTTGATGGGCTCAAGTCCCTGGAGTGGGACTAGAACAACCTTCTGACTCAGAGAGCCACAGCTGACACAAGGGAGAGAATACAAGAAAAGATTAGTGGGTAATGTAAAAGGGAACCCAAAAATCTTTTATAAACATATGAAAAGTAAAAGGATAGTTAAAGGAATGGTGGGGCCGATTAGGGACCAAATAGGAGCTCATCATACGGAGGCAGAGGGCGTGGCTGAGGTACTGAATGAGTACTTAGCATCTGTCTTCACAAAAGAAGAGGATGAAGTTAATGTCGCAGTAGAGGAGGGGGAGTAGAGAAATTGGATAAAAATGGATAGAAAGGAGGTGCTAAATAGGTTGTCATCACTCAAAGTTAACAAGTCACCCAGTCCAGGTGGATGCATCCTCGATTGCAAAGGGAAGCTAGGGTGGAGATAGCAGATGCTCCGACCACAATCTTTCAATCTCCCTCAGATATATGGGAGTGGTGCCAGAGGACTGGAGGATTGCAAATGTTACACCCTGTTTAAAAAAAGGGAAGAGGGATAAACCTGGTAACTACAGGCCAATCAGTCTAATGTCATTGGTGCAGGTGGGCATCCTTTACCTGGTTTACGGTAATTTACCTGGTCAGGCAGCCTTTGGCACTGCACTTTGACCAATTCCAATCAGCGGTTTTGAATCGCTAAACCCCCCCCCTCCAGTTCTGACTTGAGGACCTTATAATTAATGATATATTAAAAACGGACAAATGGTCTGGATGCAAGAAAGTCACATTTTATTATAACTAAAGAAACTACACCACACGATCAAAGTAATCACGGTAAAATTGCTTAACAGGGGAATGCAGACGGCAAAAACGAGGGATAAATGGCTACAATGTTAACCGTACAATCTTAGCAACATTTCCCTTAAATTACCACCCCTTCTCACTAGATTGTCTTGCTAGTGGGTCAAAACCTTGCTCACCTGCAGTCCAAAGAGTAAGAGACAAAAAAGGGGGCAGAGGAATTCCTGGGCTTAATCTTTATACCCTGGGAGTCCCTACTGTTTTCACGCCGAAAAGGTCCGTGCGCAATTTCGCGCCAAAAAGTCCGAATACACAAGAGAAGGGCTTTTAACTTCCTCCATTCATACATGGAGACATCACGTAGTAGAGTCAATTTCAGTGAATGGATGTGTGTAAACAACCCATTGTGCTTGCTGTCCGATGATTGGCTGATTCAAACAGGCTACTCCCCAGTGTAAACAAGCAGCTTGTAGGTTACCGGACCCGCCCAATACCACAGGGTGACTGACAGCTCGGGCTCCATTCAAACTTACTACAGGGCAGCGCTGAGCTTTTCATATGCTAACAGCCTGTCTGTCCTTTTCTGCTGCCTTTTAAAATTCGGTTTCCATGAGGTCTGTTCAGCCATTTTTATGCCCTGGGCAATTTAAACAGTCCAAAACTCAAGAGTACATCTTTTAATAAAATGTACAATCTTAAAGTGTGCGATTTTCACAAAGTTCTTTGATTCCAGTGTCCAAGTGCTGCCTAGCTTACGAGCTTTTTAACACAGCCTTTTGCAGTTCTGGGTATGTTTTAAAACATTGTCCAACCCAGAGACAATTTAAATCACACAAGTCGTCGTCCACGATGTGGGTTAATATTTCCCAATCTTTGGGGGCTGAGGGGATTTTGCGACCCCTACATTTCCCCACTTGGATACTTCCAACTTGCTTGTAGTATCCTCTTGAAGAAGTGAGCAAAATTTTCTGACCCCCCCCACAAACAATCATCCCCTGTATTTACCTATAGCTACCTATCACTGATTCCCCGACCCGTCTATTACCCTCAAATCCGAGAAAAACCATGGTACGGTAGGCATCTACAGATACATCAATTACAAAATGTTACAATAAGGGGTCTCATACCCCTGCACCACTTGTTACATTATAACATATTACAAAATGTTGCAATCTTGGTTATACAATGTAATCAAAATGATCCCAAGCACGGAGAGGGTCCAACGCCTCTGCAGTGCTTGGAACTGTAAAACAAAATACAAAATCTTCATTAAACATTTGAAACAAAATGCTGAAATAAACCCCAACCATCACGTGCCAATGATGGGTCGTGAAATTCGAGTGGGTATTGCTCCTCCCACCCGGGCAGTAAATGTTCCCTCCATCCCCCCTTTAATGGTCTTAAACTTTTAAAACATACAGAATGGATTTTACAGAAGTCTGATCCACCAGCCCCGAGCCGTTCCCTTGTCCCTTTGTGGAGGCGGGGTACCCCTCATGTTTCACAGACCGAGACCGGGGAGTATAGGATTGTGACTCCCAGTCCCTCCCCCTCCAGTCTTCCCTCGACTGGCTGCAGAAAATGATGGGTGCCTGTGTGGCGGCTCTCACTGGCCCCACACTCAAACTTGGATCCCAGATCCGGCCACCCACTCACCCTTCCCAGCCACACTTACACTCTAACTTTACCCGTGGGCCCCGGGTGAGTTCCTCCCTTCCCCGAACGCACCCACGCGACTCTTGGGTCTCCCCCTTCCCTTTACAATCTTTCCCGGGCCACCACCACCCACTCCCGGGGAACGCGTCCCTATCTGACAAGGCGCCCGCACTTCCCCACCATGACTCCTCAATAGCGAGGTCTCCCGCAAGTGAAATTCGGTCAGGATAGTGCTGGGTTGGGGCCGTGCCCCACCCAGCTGGGGCCATCTCTTCCACGTAGGATGAATAGGCAGGTTCCTCCGGACCCTGTCCGGTTTCTCCCAAAGGTCGCTGCGGGGTCTCCTCCTAGATTCGTCCAGTGGCGAGGTGATCCCCAACATTCTGTATAACTATACCTTCATTTGATGCCCAGCTCGGGCTGAGCAAACAGGGCTGCTCCTTTGTCCACTCTCCTGCAAAAGAACTTAAAATGCAGCCAGGTCTCTCACTGACCTGCTGTCTTAGGTGGAGACATGGTCGGGTCCCTCGACCTCGGACCAAAATACAAGCATTTGGCACACTTATAAACTTAAACCTTGAACTTAAACTCAAAACTACTAGTTACATTCTAAACTTAAAATTTAAACACCTTAAAAGCAAGCTATAAACATTGGTAACTTAACACAAAGCTATAATACAAATGCCGCCCATCTCCGGATGGCCAGGTTAATCTCTGGTGTCACTGTCGCAGATTACTGCTGCCTGCAGCAAAGCTGGACTGCCTCCTGCTTCTGGTCCCTGGCAACTTATGGCTGCTAGTTGGGGACCTCTGTGATCAGTTTCCTCCCGGGCTCGGGAGATTGCTCCTTGTGGCGGGTACTCTGGTGACCATCTTATCTTGGGCTTGTGGACCCGCTGAGACCTTCTGAGGGGCGTCTCTGTGGGGGAAACTTTGGCTGACGGACCCTGAGCTTGGGTCACAGCCCTAGCTGGCTGGGAGCCTTCTCCCCCTGATGCAAACAGCCCGCACTGTTTAATATACCTGGCAGCCTGCCAGTAATCCGGGTTTGTCTCCTTTTCCCTACCCACTCCTGTACTGGGGGCAGGTATCCCCTCACCACCCGCTGCTGGTGGCTGAAAATCTTCCTCTCCAGGTCCAAAACCTGGTACCAGCTCCTTCCATATGTCCCCTGCAAGAGGAATTGCTATCCCTTCCTCCCAGAGTCCCACACCATAGGGGGAACCACTCTAGAAGCGGGCTGGGAAGCTTGTCCCTTTAACCAGGTGACTGCGCCTGCGCGAGAAAACTGAAGAGGAGCCGCTGTGGTCACGGGCTGGGGAACTGCACCTGCATGAACAGGCCGTTCAAAAGACTGGGGAATTCCTGTCTCCAGACCGGTGACTACGCTTGAGCAGGCAGTCTCTTCAAAAGGCGGCTCCTCCCTGGAGCCCCCCAAGCGATTTTCTGTGAATGAACTCACAGCAGCCTGCAGATTTCTACTCTCAGGCTGCGGTTTCTCTGTTTCTGAACTAAATAACTGCTTCAAATTTAAACTTTGGCCAAAACTTAGGTCCCACTGGGGCGGGGAAGTGTCCCAATTGGTAGGCCGGACAACTTTTCCCTTGAAACAAGCCACAGCGCCTGTCTTTACAGCCTGTGAACTTGAACTTGTATGGTCAGATTTATACAATTTACATTGGTTGGTGTGGAACCACTTTGTGCACCGGGGTAGTTTTACTGCATAGACCATGGGGTTGGCCCTATCAACTATACTATAGGGTCCCATGTAGAGTGGCTCTAAACTTCCCACCTGGGAATAGTTTCTTACCATCACTAGGTCTCCTATCTCCCACTGGTGGCTCTTGCTAGGCTCGAGCAGCGGCCGGTTATTCCAATGATGCTTCCCCATGCTGTCTGCTGCCTGCACATAAATTACCCCCGCCTGCTCCTGACCGGTGAATCCCGATAGTATGTATGGAACCCCGTTAGACAGAGGTGAGGTGGTGGGATTATCCATATGGATCACGGCGCATGATGCCCCCGTATCCAATAGATAAGTCCCTGTAACCTTCTCTGTCTCCATCTGTACGAGCGGTCTCTTCCATTCATCGTACCGGAGATTACACAGACGGACAGGCTGCGCGGGCTCCAGTCATTGTGGGGAGGCAGAGGTGGGCGAGGGGGCTGCAGCACCACTGATTGCTGCTACCTTTCCCTGATTGGCCCTGAGGAAAGATTTTATCGACTCCATGATGGACTCGACTGTATCGGGAGAAGTTTCTGTCTCTGCCTTCTGAGTTGGGCCTTGGGGGTCCTGGCTTTATCATCTCTCCCAGGCTTTTCACAATCCCGGTGCCAGTGGCCATCCTCCCCACACCTGTAACAAGTGACCTTGTTCTGGGAGGGATGGCTCCCCTCCTGGCGCCACTCTTTCTTGTTTTGAGCCCCAGGTTTAACCTCGTGGACCTTACCCTTTTGCTGGGGGGTCCCACTATTCCTACCGTTCCTATATGCTACTGTGAGCTGCCGGATTACAGTCTCTTCGGTTGCTAGGGGGTCTCGGTGGTCAAACCAAGTATCAGCCTTTGCTTTTATCTGGGGCAGGCAATTGGACACCAGGCAATGAAACCATTGGGTCCGCTGCCGCTGGTTCAGGTGTGCCCTATCTTGTCCCCCTGTACACGCACTGTTGTAGACTGGCCACAGCCTGTCTGCAAATGCCTGTGGGGTCTCCCCTTCCTTCTGCAGAGTTTTCCCTATGCGATCGAATGCACTGCCGTCGTTCGCACCCATGGCTTCCAGTGTTTCCTCCTTTAGGTCCTCAAAACCCTTCTGCCCTCTCTTAGCCTCATCTGAAAGGGTCTGATAGAGCTTACTATCTACAGAGAAAAGCAACATTTTGGCTTTCTCTTCGTCATCACAGCCGTTAACACAGGCTGCCTGTTCTATCTCTTGGAAGTGCATTCAGGGTTTCCCTTTTCGGAGAGCAGGGGAATATGTTTCACCAGGCCTCTGAGCTGTTGGGTATCATAGGGTACCAGATAGGTATGCTGAACAGCCCCTGGGTCATTATCGTTCACGGGCAGACCATACCTCCGTTGTCGGAGGGGGTACACTGGTCCTGGTCCCCGCCTGCCTAGTGGGACTTGCTGGCATTCTCCTACCACCCCATTGTCCACCCCTTCTTGCTGCCAGAGCTCCTCAAAACTCGGAGCTGTGGGCTGCGGTCTTGGGCTCTCTAATTCCCTAGCCAGCTCTGTTCTGGGTGCTGCCTGTGGGGCAGTTTGATTTGGGCTGCTGGTACTGTCCGACGGACTTCCCTTCGGACTTATGAGACATATCATCCCTTTAGTCCTTAATAACACCATACCCAAACTCTCTATCTGTCTGTTACATGGGGTATGATCTGCTCCACTAAATCTTTGGTCGCAGGCCAGCTTATAAGCTGCCTTTACCTCCCTAACCTTTTCCTCCTGCTGTTACTTCTGAGGTGAGGTGGGCATTCTCTTCCCGCAGTCTCATCTCGTTACTCTTTGCTTCTGTAATTTGGCACTTTAGGAACTCTATCTTGTGCCTCGTGTGGCTTTTGCCCTCAGTAGCTTCTTGGGTGAGATGTGCGTTTTCCTCCTGTAGCCTCATCTCACTGTCCCTAGCCTCTGTGACTTCCTGCACAAGGCGCTCGATCTCTGCCTGGCATTTTGTGACCTCTAGTGTGAGGCGTGCATTTTCTTCCCACACCCTCATCCCACTATCTCTGGCCTCATTCACCTCTCTTATGAGGCGTTCTACGTCCGCCTGGCATTTTTCAAACACTGACTCCCGATTCTTGGCCTCTGTAACCTCCTCCTGCACCCTCATCTCACCCTTCTTAACCCAGCCACCTATACTATAATAGGTCAGCTTACATGCTGCCGCTAACTTCTGCAGGGCTACCCACAGACTGAAAGCAAGAAAAGCAAGAGCTGATGCTTTCTCTAGATCCAGACCACTTATCCTTTCAAAAACTTCCTCCAGTCCTGCCGTGGTCGCCAATTTGTAGGTGGGCATCCTTTACCTGGTTTACAGTAATTTACCTGGTCAGGCTGCCTTTGCCACTGCCCTGTGACCAATTTCAATCAGCGGTTTCAAATTGCTAAAAAAAACTCCAGTTCTGACTGGAGGAACTTATAATTAATGATATATTAAAAACGGACAAATAGTCTGGATGCAAGAAAGTCAAATTTTATTAAAACTAAAGAAACTACACCACACAATCAAAGTAATCACAGTAAAATTGCTTAACAGGGGAAGGCAGACGGCAAAAATGAGGGATAAATGGCTACAATGTTAACCGTACAATCTTAGCAACATTTCCCTTAAGTTACCACCGCTTTACTTCTCCCTAGATTGTCTTGCTAGTGGGTCAGAAGCCTTGCTCACCTGCAGTCCAAAGAGTAAAAGAGACAAAAAAGGGGGCAGAGGACTTCCTGGGCTTAATCTTTATACCCTGGGAGTCCCTGCTGTTTTCGCGCCGAAAAGGTCCGTGCGCAATTTCGCGCCGAAAAGTCCGAATACACAAGAGAATGGCTTTTAACTTCCTCCATTCATACATGGAGACATCACGTAGTAGTCAATTTCAGTGAATGGATGTGTGTTAGCAACCCATTGTGCTTGCCGTCCGATGATTGGCTGATTCAAATGGGCCACTCCCCAGTGTAAACAAGCAGCTTGTAGGTTACCAGACCCACCCAATACCACAGGGTGACCGACAGCTCGGGCTCCATTCAAACTTACTACAGGGCAGCGCTGAGCTTTTCATATGCTAACAGCCTGTCTGTCCTTTTCTGCTGCCTTTTAAAATTCTGTTTCCATGAGGTCTGTTCAGCCATTTTTATGCCCTGGGCAATTTAAACAGTCCAAAACTCAAGATTACAGCTTTTAATAAAATGTACAATCTTAAAGTGTGTGATTTTCACAAAGTTCTTTGATTCCAGTGTCCAAGTGCTGCCTAGCTTACGAGCTTTTTAACGCAGCCTTTTGCGGTTCTGGGTCTGTTTTAAAACATTGTCCAGCCCAGAGACAATTTAAATCACACAAGTCTTCATCTACGATGTGGATTAATATTTCCCGATCTTCGGGGGCTGAGGGGATTTTGCGACCCCTACAGTGGTGGGTGAACGACTAGAGACCATTGTCAAGGACAAAATTAATTCTCACTTGGAGAAGCATGGATTAATAAGGGGCAGCCAGTATGGATTTGTTAAAGGTAAATCGTGTCTGATTAACCTGATTGAGTTCTCGGATGAAGTAACAGAGGGTTGATGAAGGTAGTGCAGCAGATGTTGTATATACGGACTTTCAAAAGGCATTTGATAAAATACCACATAAGAGACTTACTCTGAAAATAGAAGCAGAGGGAATTAAAGGGCTGATGGTAATTTGGGTATATAATTGGCTAAGGGAGAGGAGGCAGTGAGCAGTGCTGAGGGATGTTTTTCTGACTGGAGGGAGGTATGCAGTGGGCATAACCTGGACTTGGGTATAGGTGAACAATTTCAAAGTTTACGGATGATACTATTTACTATGTTGCCAAGTTTTGTGAGTGTAGTAGTAGCAGACTTCAGAAGGACAGAGACAGACTGTGAAATGAGCAGACACAAGGCAGATGACATTAAATGAGGATCAGTGTGAAGTGATGCACTTTGGGAGAAACAACAGGGAGAGGCCGTATAATCTAAATGGGACTATTTTAAGGGGGTGCAAGAGCAGAGGGACCTGGGGGTCCATATTCACAAGACTTTGAAAGTGCCACGGCAAGTTGGTGAGGCGGTTCAGAAAGCGTATGGGATACTTGGCTTTGTAAATAGGGCCATTGAATACAAAAACAAGGAAGTTACACTAAACCTTTACAAATCACTAGTTAGGAACATAGGACAGGAGGAGGCCATTCAGCCCCTCGAGCCTGTTCCGCCATTCAACGAGATCATGGCTGATCTGTGACCTAACTCCATACGCCCGCCTTTGGCCCATATCCCTTAATACCTTTGGTTAACAAAAACCTATCAATCTCAGATTTAAAATTAACAATTGACCGAGCATCAATTGCTGTTTGCGGAAGAGAGTTCCAAACTTCTACCACCCTTTGTGTGTAGAAGTGTTTCCTAATTTCACTCCTGAAAGGTCTGGCTCTAATTTTTAGACTCTGCCCCCAGTCCTAGAATCCCCAACCAGCGGAAATAGTTTCTCTCTATCTACCCTATCTGTTCCCCTTAATATCCTGAAAACTTCGATCAGATGACCCCTTAACTTTCTAAATTCCAGGGAATACAACCCTAGTTTGTGTAATCCCTCCTCGTAACTTAACCCTTGAAGTCCAGGTATCATTCTGGTAAACCTACGCTGCACTCCCTCCAAGGCCAATATATCCTTCCTAAGGTGTGGTGCCCAGAACTGCTCACAGTGCTCCAGGTGTGGTCTAACCAGGGTTTTGTACAGCTGCAGGGTTTTGGCCTCAGCTGGAGTCTTGTGTACAGTTCTGGGCACCACACTTTAGGAAGGATGTCAAGGCCTTGGAGAGGGTGCAGAGGAGGTCGACCAGGATGGTACCAGGGATGAGGGACTTCAGTTATGTGGAGAGATTGGAGAAGCTGGGATTGTTCCCCTTAGAGCAGAGAAGGTTAAGAGGAGACCTAATAGAGGTGTTCAAAATGATGAGGGGATTTGATCGAGCAAGTAGGGAGAAACTGTTCACTTTGGCAAGTGGGTCGGTAACCAAAGGTCACAGATTTAAAATAGTTGCTAAAAGAACTAGAGGGGAAATGAGGAGAATTGTTTTCATAGAGGGTTGTTAAGATCTGGAACGCACCATCTGAAAGGATGCTGGAATCAGGTTCCACAGGAACTTTCAAACAGTAATTGGACGAGTCCTTGAAGAGGACTAGTTTGCAGAGTTCTGGGGATAAAGCTGGGGTGTGGGACTAAATTGGACAGCTCTTTCAAAGACACGATGGGCCAAATCACCTCCTTCTGTGCTGTTAGATTCTATGATCAGTGTGAAGTCGCTGGTGTCTCTTCAACTCCCTGGAGCTTTTAAAGCTCTTCCCACAGTCAGAACATTTAAAGGGCCGCTCGTCAGTGTGAACTCGCTGGTGTGTCAGCAGGTTGGATGACTGAGTGAATCCCTTCCCACACACGGAGCAGGTGAACGTTCTCTCCCCAGTGTGAACTCGCCGATGTGCCAGCAGGTTGGATGAATCAGCGAATCCCTTCCCACACACAGAGCAGCTGAACGGCCTCTCCCCAGTGTGTAGGTGTTGGTGTTGCTTGAGCTCCCCGGAGCTTTTAAAACTATTCCCACACTCAGAACACTTAAAGGGTCTCTCGTTAGTGTGAACTCGCTGGTGTCCCTTCAGCTCCCCGGAGCTTTTAAAGCTCTTCCCACAGTCAGAACATTTAAAGGGCCTCTCGTCAGTGTGAACTCGCTGATGTGTCAGCAGGTTGGGTAAATGAGTGAATCCCTTCCCACACACAGAGCAGGTGAACGGTCTCTCCCCAGTGTGAACGCGCTGATGTACCAGCAGGTTGGATGACACAGTGAATCCCTTCCCACACACAGAGCAGATGAACGGCCTCTCCCCAGTGTGTAGGTGTTGGTGTTTCTTGAGCTCCCCGGAGCTTTTAAAACTCTTCCCACAGTCAGAACATTGAAAGGGTCTCTCGTCAGTGTGAACTCGCTGGTGTACCAGCAGGCTGGAGGGCCGAGCGAATCCCTTCCCACACACGGAGCAGGTGAACGGTCTCTCCCCAGTGTGAACTCGCTGATGTACCATCAGGTGGAATGACTGAATGAATCCCTTCCCACACACGGAGCAGGTGAATGGCCTCTCCCCAGTGTGTAGGTGTTGGTGTCTCTTCAAACCCCTGGAGCTTTTAAAGTTCATCCCACAGTCAGAACATTTAAAGGGTCTCTCGTCACTGTGAACTCGCTGATGTACCAGCAGTTGGGATGAATCAGTGAATCCCTTCCCACACACGGAGCAGGTGAACGGCGTCTCCCCAGTGTGAACTCGCTGATGTACCAGCAGGTGGGATGAATTAGTGAATCCCTTACCACACACGGAGCAGGTGAACGGCCTCTCCCCAGTGTGTAGGAGCCAGTGTCCCTTCAGCTCCTGGGGGCTTTTAAAGCTCTTCCCACAGTCAGAACATTTAAAGGGTCTCCCGTCAGTGTGAATAAGTTGGTGTTGCTTTAGTTCCCCGGGGCTTTTAAAGCTCTTCCCACAGTTAGGACACTGAAATGGTCTCTCATCAGTGTGAACAAGCTGGTGTCCCTTCAGTTCCCTGGGGCTTTTAAAGCTCGTCCCACAGTCAGAACATTGAAATGGTCTCTCATCAGTGTGAACAAGCTGGTGTCCCTTCAGATACTGAGCGCTTTTAAAGCTCTTCCCACAGTCAGAACATTGAAATGGTCTCTTATCAGTGTGAACAAGCTGGTGTCCCTTCAGATACCGAGCGCTTTTAAAGCTCTTCCCACAGTCAGAACATTGAAATGGTCTCTCCTCAGTGTGAACTCCCTGGTGTGTTTGCAGGTGGGATGAACAAACAAATCCCTTTCCACACACGGAGCAGGTGAACAGACTGTCCCTGGTGTGACTGCGCCGTTGAACTTCCAATGCAGACGGGGAACTGAAGCCCTTCCTGCCGTCCCCACCTTTACCCGGTTTCTCCCTGGTGTGACGGTGCACGTGTCTCACCAGGTCAGGCGATCGGCTGAATCCGACTCCACACACCGAACACGTGTGCGGTTTGTCTGCGTTGCGATCCCTGCTCTCTCCTTCCATGTGCAAAGGTCGATGATATTCAGGTCCTGATGAATCCAGCGACTCTGTCAGATCTTGACGTGATGTTTGGTCTGAGCTTCCCGCCTGTAACTGCTCCACTTCTATAACCCTGTAAATTGAGATCAGAAAAGGATCAGAGGCAAACTGTTGTTTAATTTTCCCCTTTCCGAACCTAGGGGCAGTGAAGCTGATTTTCAGGCCCCACCTGCTGCACAGGTTGGTTGAAAGGATCAGCAGTAATGGCGGCTGTAATACCCACAAGGCCCCAGCACTGCAGAAAGTGCTCTGTTGACTCTGAGTCCCGCGCATGTGCTCATGGCCCCCGTGCTCTCCCTCCTGCTCTACAATCGCCTGTCCCGATCGGTCCGCAACACGCATGCTCAGCACACAAAACCCCGCGGTTGGAACATCGGGCGTGCATGCGGAGCCGCAACATCTGGTGCGCGTGAGCGGCTCAGGTGGGGGCGAGTCGGTGTTTCGCCTCAGCCGCCAGGGAGGTGCGCATGCGCAGGACGACCCAACATTCTTCCTGTCAGCAATCACTCCCTCGTTTCTTTAATAAAAACAGAAAATGCTGGAAATACTCAGCAGGTCAGGCAGCATCTGTGGAGAGAGAAACAGAGTTAACATTTCAGGTCGATGACCATTCGTCAGAACTGCTTGCTCTTTAGTGTCAGCCAGTGGCTCAGTGGGTAGCACTCTCGCCTCTGAGTCAGAAAGTTGTGGGTTCAAAGTCCCACTCCAGAGACTTGAGCACAAAAATCCAGGCTGACGCTCCAGTGCAGTGCTGAGAGAGTGCGGCACTGTCGGAGGTGCTGTCTTTCGGATGAGATGTTAAATTGAGGCCCTGTTTGCTCTCTCAGGTGGATGTAAAAGATCCCATGGCATTATTTCAGGAAAGAAAGACTTGCATTTATATAGTGCCACCAGATATCCTAAAGTGCTTTACAGCCAATGAAGCACTACAATGAAGTAGTCACTGTTGTAATGTGGGAAAGAGCAGGGGAATTATCCCCAGTGTCCGAGCCAATGTTTATCCCTCAATCAACAGAAAAAAATGATAGATTATCTGGTCATTATCACAGTGCTGTTTGTGGGAGCTTGCTGTGCGCTAACTGACTGCCGCACGGTGGCATAGTGGTTAGCACTGTTGCCTCACAGCGCCAGGGACCCGGGTTCGAATCCGGCCTCGGGCGACTGTCTGTGTGGAGTTTGCACATTCTCCCCGTGTTTGCGTGGGTTTACTCCGGGTGCTCCGATTTCCTCCCACAGTCCAAAGATGTGCAGGTTAGGTTGATTGGCTATGATAACTTGACCCTTAGTGTTAGGGGGATTAAATACGTGGGGTTACGGGGATAGGGTGGGATATGTGTCGGTGCAGGCTCGATGGGCCGAAATGGCCTCTATCTGCACTGTTGTGATTCTGTGATTCTGTGATTACAACAGTGACTACACTGCAAAAGTACTTCATTGGCTGTAAAGTACTTTGGGACGTCCGGTGGTGGTGAAAGGCGCTATATAAATGCAAGTCTTTCTTCCTTCACTGGTCTCACCAGCGACCTCTTCTGGCTGTTGGTGGATTGACTGACGAGATTCCGCGCATGCGCACACGGAGCGGCGGTTTGGGCCGAGTCCGGCACAGCGACCCCTCCCGGTCACCACGGGTAATGACCGCGCATGCCCAGAGGAGACCAGCTCCCCCTCCCCCACTCGGAGCTGCGCTTACGCACTCGGATCCTGCCGGACGGAGTCGGCGCGGGGCCATTCCGGGGAAAGGCCTTGGTGTCGGTTCCAGAGTCGCGATCGGTGACGCGAAGTGAGTTTTCTCCGCTCCGATTGGGTGGAGAATGGCGCGGGGTGGATCGGGAGAGAATCGAGAGAAATAGAAAAACCTCAGAGTCCGCGAGGCCCCGGACCGAGCGGCGGCACTTGGACGGCGCACGTGATCTCCTCGGGGACACGTCACCAGGGCCCGCCGCCTGATTGACGGCAGCTTCCCACCAATAGGGAGCGAGCGGGGCGGGGCAGGAGGAGCTAGCCGGCGGCGGGTCCTCCAACCAATCGGGGAGCCCGAGGGGCGGGACTAGCGGCACCCAGTGGGCGGGGCTGGAGGAGTGAGCCGGCGGCGAGTCCTCCAACCAAAATAACAACAGAAAATGCTGGAAAAACTCAGCAGGTCAGGCAACATCCGTGGAGAGAAATTTGAGTTGACGTTTCGGGTTTGACCCTTCCTCAAGTTTCTCTCCACGGATGTTGCCTGACCTGCTGAGTTTTTCCAGCATTTTCTGTTGTTATTTCGGATTTCCAACATCTGCAGTATTTTGCTATCGAGTCCTCCAACCAATCGGGGAGCCCGAGGGGCGGGACTAGCGGCACCCAGTGGGCGGGGCTGGAGGAGCGTGCCGGCGGCGGGGCCTCCAACCAATCGCGGAGTCCGAGGGGCGGGGCTAGCGGCACCCAGTGGGCGGGGCTGGAGGAGCGAGCCGGCGGCGGGTCCTCCAACCAATCGGGGAGCCCGAGGGGCGGGGCTTGCGCCGGCTGAGGGGACAGAGGAGGCTGACGGGAGATTTAATTTAAATGAATTTAATTTCCCGCCTGCTCCAACCGCCCACCCTGCAACGTCACGACGTCGCCAGCGTGCACCGACTGACACTGAGCTCTCCACCAATGAGCGAGGGGAGGCGGAGCCTGGAGGACCGACCGAGGGGCTTTGGTCCTCCAACCAATCGCGGCGAAGGAGGAGGCGGGGCCTGGGATCGGCCCGCCGCCATTTTGTAAAGGGGCCTGGTCAGGATCTGTGAGCCTGGGAAAGTTTATTTTTAATGTTCCTTTCCCATGTTGCAGCTCAAAATAATTTTATTTTACAGAAGATACTTGTTTTAAAAGGAGAAACATAGAAGATAGGAACAGGAGTTGGCCATTCGGCCCCTCGAGCCTGCTCCGCCATTCAATGCGATCATGGCTGATCATAAAAAACGCAGTTCATTTTTAAATTGATGAAACAGAATCAAGAAACCCTGGGGAGCAAATGTGAGTAAAAATATTTTTTCTCCCTCAATTAATTTTTTAAATATTAATTTTCTGCGTTTTTAATTATTAATTTCAAGCACTTTAAGAGAATATGGGCGTGGTGGGGGTTCTCTTAAAGGGACAGGCCCTCTCTTTTTCTATGAGTTTTCATTAAAGGGACCGCGTCCCCATGGATGACCAATTTTAAAGGGACAGCGTCTCCCTTTTTATATAATGTATATTTAAGAGACTGACATTTAAAGTAGGGCAAATCCTCTGCTCCTGTGAGTGCTTGGCGAGAAATCAGGTGCTGTTTGCTCTCTCCCCCTCCCAATTTTCTGCCAAGGGACAGAAAGCAGAGAGTAGTGGGGAACGGTTTCTTTTCAGACTGGAGGGAGGTAAACAGTGATGTTCCCCAGGGGTCGGTATTAGGATCAATGTTCCCTCTTTTTTTGAGGTGCCTGTCCCCTTTAACGGGCTGCACGACCCATTCAAATTTCCGCGCATGCGCGTTTATTCCATTTATAGGGCGGTGAGCCGGCTGCGCGGGACCTCCAGACCGCTGCGTGGCCGCGCAACTTAACGTGAACATTGATTCAGACCACTGCTTTTTTTGATATATATTAATGACCTGGACTTGGGGATCCAGGGCAAAATTTCAAAATTTACAGATGACACAATACTCGGAAATGTAGCAAACAATGAGGATAGTAACAGACTTCAGGAGGATGTAGCCAGACTGGTGAAATGGACAGAAACGTGGCAGATTAAATTTAACGTAGAGAAGTGTGAAGTGATTCACTTTGGCAGGAAGAATGAGGAGAGGCAATATCAACTAAATGGTCCAGTTTTAAAGAGGGTCCAGGAACAGAGAGGCCTCGGGGTGTATGTACACAAATCTTAGAAGGTGGCAGCACAAGTTGAGAAGGCTGTTAATAAAGCATACAGGATCCTTGACTTTATTAATAGAGGAATAGAGTACAAAAGCAAGGAAGTTATGCTAAGCCTTTATAAAACACTGGCTAGGCTTCCGCTGGGCACCACACTTTAGGAAGGATGTCAAGGCCTTGGAGAGGGTGGAGAAGAAATTGACGAGAATGGGACCAGGGATGAGGGACTTGAGTTACGTGGAGAGACGGGAGAAGCTGGGGTTGTTCTCCTTAGAGCAGAGAAGATTAAGAGGAGATTTAATAGAGTTGTTCAAAATCAGGATGGATTTTGAGAGAGTAAATAAGGAGAAACCGTTTCCAATGGCTGAAGGGACAGAAACCAGATTTAAGGCGATTGGCAAAAGGCCAGAGGTGCCATGAGGAGATTTTTACACCAAGTTGTTGTGATCTGGAATGCGCTGCCTGAAAGGGCGGTGGAAGCAGATTCAATATTATAATTCAAAAGAGATTGAGGTAAATACTTGAAGGGAAAACATTTACAGGGCTTTGGGGAAAGAGCAGGGGGAGTGGGATTAATTGGATCGCTCTCTCAAAGAGCCGGCACAGGCACGATGGGCCGAATGGCCTCCTTCTGTACTGTATCATTCTATGATGCTATTCTACACAGACACACACACATACAGTCAGACAGACACACAGACACAGATACTCACTAAAATATAGTCAGACACACACTCACATTTTTTCTGCATGAACTTTTATTATTAATTTCAAAGACTTTACGAAAAAGGTGGGAATGGTGGGCGGAGGGCTCTTAAAGGGACAGGGACTCTTCTTTTCAAAGTGATTTTCATTAAAGGGACCGAGTCCCTCCTTGCCTGTGGAGGGCCAATTTTAAAAGGACAGTGTCTCGAAATCAGGTGCTGTCTGCGTGTGCACCACCTCCTCCCAATTTCCTGCCAGGCAATCCCTGCAGGCACCACTCCACTCTAGGAGTGGCTCCTAGAATCATACAGCACAGAAGGAGGCCATTCAGCCCATCGTGCCTGTGCCGGCTCTTTGAAAGAGCTCTCCATTTAGTCCCACTCCCCCTGCTCTGTCCCCATAGCCCTGCAAATGTTTCCCCTTCAAGTGTTTATCCAATTCCCCATTGAACGTTATTATTGACTCTGCTTCCACCGCCCTTTCAGGCAGCGCATTCCAGATCACAACAACTCGCTGCGTCAATAACATTCTCCTCACCTCGCCTCTGGTTCTTTTGTCAATGACCTTAAATCTGTGTCTTCTGGTTACCGACCCTCCTGCCACTGGAACCAGTTTCTCCTTATAAGCTACAGCTATACAAAGCCCTGGTTAGACCCCAGAGAGTCATAACGGCACAGAAGGAGGCCATTCAGCCCATCCAGTCTGTGCCGGCTCTCTGTAGAGCAATCCAGTCAGTCCCACTCCCCCGCTCTATCCCCGTAGCCCTGCAAGTTTATTTCCCTCAAGTGCCTATCCAGTCTCCCCTTGAAAACATTGAGTGTCTCCGCTTCCACCACTTCCATCGGCAGCGAGTTCCAGGTCCTCACCACTCGCTGTGTAAAAAAGTTTTTCCTCACATCCCCCCTGTATCTCTTGCCCAAAACATTAATTCTGTGCCCCCTAGTCCTTGTACCATCAACTACTGGGAACAGCCTTTCCCCGTCTAGCCTATCCAAACCCATCATAATCTTGTACACTTCTATCAAATCACCCCTCAACCTCCTTTGCTCCAATGAAAACAAATCCAGCTTCTCCAACCTGTCCTTGTAGCTAAGATCCCCCATCCCCGGAATCATTCTGGTAAATCTCCTCTGCACCCCCTCAAGGGCCTTCACATCCTTCCTAAAGTGTGGTGACCAGCACTGGATGCAATACTCCAGTTGTGGCCTAACCTTCGCTTTATAAAGGTTCAGCATAACGTCTCTACTTTTGTACTCAATACCTCTATTTATGAAGCCCAAGATCCCATATGCTTTGTTAACCACTCTCTCACTATGTCCCGCCACCTTCAGCGACCTACGCACATTAACTCCCAGGAACTCCCTGGAGCACTGTGTACAGTTCTGGGCACCGCACCTCAGAAAGGATATACTGGCCTTGGAAGGAGTGCAGCACAGATTCACCAGAATGTTACCCGGGCTCCAAGGGTTAGATTATGAGGAGAGATTACATAAACTAGGCTTGTATTCCCTGGAATCTAGAAGGTTAAGGAGTGATTGAGGATTTTAGGATTTTGAAAGGAATTGGTAGAGTAGATAGAGAGAAACCTTTTTCTGTCGGTGGGGGAGTCGAGGACAAGGGGACATCACCTTAAAATCAGAGCCAGGCCATTCAGGAGAGAAGTTGGGAAACACTTCTTCACACAAAGGGTGGTAGAAGTGTGGAACCTTCTCCCACAGGAAGCAGTCGATGCCAGCTCAATTAATCATTTTAAATCCCAGAGCGATAGATTTTTGCTAGACAAGGGAGCAAAGGGATATGGAGCCAAGGCAGGTGGGTGGAGTTAAGACACAGATCGGCCATGATCTCATTGAATGGCGGAACAGGCTGGAGGGGCCGAATGGCCTCCTCCTGTTCCCATGCTCCTATTTACTCTATCAAAACCCTTCATGTTTTGAACACCTCTATTAAATCTCCGCTGCACCTTCTCTGCTCCAAGGAGAACAATCCCAGCTTCTCCAGTCTCTCCACGTAACTGAAATCCTCTGTGTATTTGTCGTGGGGCAGCAGGCTATAGGAAACAGCTTTCTTAAGAACATCAGAAATAGGAGCAGGAGCAGGCCATTCGGCCCTTCGAGCCTGCTCCACCATTCAATAAGATCATGGCTGATCTTCTACCTCATCTCCACCTTCCCACCCAATCCCCATATCCCTCGATTCACCGAGAGTCCAAAAATCTATGTCTCAGCCTTGATTATACTCAATGACTGAGCCTCCACAGCCCTCTGGGGCAGAGAATTCCAAAGATTCACCGCCCTCTGGGTGAAGACATTTCTCCTCATCTCAGTCCTAAATGGCCGACCCCTTATTCAGAGACTGTGACCCCTGGTTCTAGACTCCCCAGCCAGGGGAAACATCCTCCCTGCATCTACCCTGTCAAGCCCTGTAAGAATTGTGTATGTTTCACTGACATCACCTCTCATTCTTAAAAATTCCTGGGAATATAGGCCCAGTCTCCTCAATCTCTCCTCACAGGACAATCCCCCCATCCCAGGAATCAGTCTGGTGAACCTTTGTTGCACTCCCTCTAAGGCAAGTATATCCTTCCTTAGGTAAGGAGACCAAAACTGTCCACAATACTCCAGGTGTGGTCTCACCAAGGCCCTGTATAATTGCAGTAAGACTTCTTTACTCTTATACTCCAATCCTCTTGTTATAAAGACTAATGTACCATTTGCTTTCCTAATTGCTTGCTGCACCTGCGTGTTAACTTTCAGTGCCTGGTGTACAAGGACACCCAGGTCCCCCTGAACACCAACATTTCCCAATCTCTCACCATTGAAAAAATACTCTGCTTTTCTATTTTTCCTACCAAAGAGGGTTGGAGTATAAAAGTAGGGAAGTCCTGCTACAACTGTACAGGGTATTGGTGAGACCACACCTTGAGTACTGCGTACAGTTTTGGTCTCCGTATTTAAGGAAGGATATACTTGCATTGGAGGCAGTTCAGAGACGATTCACTAGATTAATTCCAGAGATGAGGGGGTTGACTTATGAGGAAAGGTTGAGCAGGCTGGGCCTCTACTCATTGGAGTTTAGAAGAATGAGGGGTGATCTTATTGAAACATATAAGATACTGAGGGGGCTCGACAGGGTAGATGCAGAGAGGATGTTTCCCCTCGTGGGGAAATCTAGAACTCGGGGGCACAGTTTCAGAATAAAGGGTCGCCCTTTTAGAACTGAGATGAGGAGGAATTTCTTCTCTCAGAGGGTCGTAAATCTGTGGGATTCTCTGCCCCAGAGAGCTGTGGAGGCTGGGTCATTAAATACATTTAAGGTGGAGAGAGACAGATTTTGGCAAGTTACGGGAGTGAAGGGTTATGGGGAGCGGGCAGGGAAGTGGCTTTGAGCCCAAGATCAGCCATGATCTTATTGAATGGCGGAGCAGGCTCGAGGGGCCAAGTGGCCTATTCCTGCTCCTATTTCTTATGTTCTTGTGTTTAAAGCGGATAACTTCACACTTCTCCACATTATATTCCATCTGCCATGTTCTTGCCCATTCACTGAACCTGTCGATATCCCTTTGCAGCCTCTTTGTGTCCTCCTCACAACTCACTGTCCCACCGAGCTTTGTATCGTCAGCAAACTTGGATACATCGGTCCCCTCATCTAAGTCATTGATGGAGATTGTGAATAGCTGAGGCCCCAGCACTGATCCTTGCGGGACCCCACTAGTTACAGCCTGCTAGCCCGCAAATGAGCCGTTTATTCCTACTCTCTGTTTTCTGACCGTTAACCAATCCTCAGTCCATGCTAATATTACCCCCAATCCCATGAGCCCTAAGTTAGTGTGACAGCACCCTGGGAGGAAAGGGCACCTGCTCCTGATCACCACCCACTTAACTTGACAAGGTCGGACTGTCTACACCACAACTCCAGATATCCACAGCCATGCCTCAGCTGTCCAGAGCCTTGCTCAGGCCCCATCCGGAGGACTGCCTTCAGTTTCAGGCACCGCACCTCAGAAAGGGACACACTGGCCTTGGAGGGGGTGCCGGGCAGATTCACCTGGAGGACACCGGGGCTGAGAAGGTCTCATTATGGGGACGGAACCATCGAATGAAACAGCACAGAAGGAGGCCATTCGGCCCACCGTGCCTGTGCCGGCTCTCTGGTCGAGCTCTCCAATTAGTCCCACTCCCCCCTGCTCTTTCCCCCTCGCCCTGTCAATGTTTCCTCTTCAAGTATTTACCCACTTTTTTGAAAGTTACTGTTGAATCTGCTTCCACCGCCCTTTCAGGCAGCGCGTTCCAGCTCATCACTGGCTGTGTTTAAAATCTGTTTCCTCGTGTCGCCTCTGGTTCTTTTGCCTGAAATCTGTGTCCTCTGGTTACCGACCCTCCTGCCACTGGAAACAGTTTCTCCTTATTTACTCGATCCAAACCCTTCATGGTCTTGAACCCCTCTATCAGATCTCCCCTTAACCTTAGCCAGGCAGGTGGAAGGGGTATCAGTGGGAGAGCATTGTGGGGGTAGTGATCGTCATTCAGTTAGATTTAGGGTAGTTCTGGAAAAGGACACAGATAGACCAGGAATAAAAGCTCTCAATTGGGGAAAAGCCAATTTCACTGAGCTGAGATGTGATTTAGCCAAAGTGGACTGGAAGCAGCTACTTGAAGGTAAATCCGTGTCGGAGCAGTGGGAGGAGCGAGTGAGGGTTCAGCGAAAGGATGTTCCCTTAAAGAAAAAGGGTGGGACCAACAAGTCTAGAGCCCCCTAGATGTCAAGGGGCAGACCGGGTAGGATAAAGAACAAAAGGGAGGCTTCTGACAGTCCCTGAGGGCTCAATCCCACAGAATCCCCAGAGGGGTGGAGAAAGGGCAGGGGGGAAATTAAACAGGAAATGAGGAAAGGGTGGGACCAACAAGTCTAGAGCCCCCTAGATGTCAAGGGGCAGACCGGGTAGGATAAAGAACAAAAGGGAGGCTTCTGACAGTCCCCGAGGGCTCAATCCCACAGAATCCCCAGAGGAGTGGAGAAAGGGCAGGGGGGAAATTAAACAGGAAATTAGGAAAGGGTGGGACCAACAAGTCTAGAGCCCCCTAGATGTCAAGGGGCAGACCGGGTAGGATAAAGAACAAAAGGGAGGCTTCTGACAGTCCCCGAGGGCTCAATCCCACAGAATCCACAGAGGAGTAGAGAAAGGGCAGGGGGGAAATTAAACAGGAAATTAGGAAAGGGTGGGACCAACAAGTCTAGAGCCCCCTAGATGTCAAGGGGCAGACCGGGTAGGATAAAGAACAAAAGGGAGGCTTCTGACAGTCCCCGAGGGCTCAATCCCACAGAATCCCCAGAGGAGTGGAGAAAGGGCAGGGGGGAAATTAAACAGGAAATTAGGAAAGGGTGGGACCAACAAGTCTAGAGCCCCCTAGATGTCAAGGGGCAGACCGGGTAGGATAAAGAACAAAAGGGAGGCTTCTGACAGTCCCCGAGGGCTCAATCCCACAGAATCCACAGAGGAGTAGAGAAAGGGCAGGGGGGAAATTAAACAGGAAATTAGGAAAGGGTGGGACCAACAAGTCTAGAGCCCCCTAGATGTCAAGGGGCAGACCGGGTAGGATAAAGAACAAAAGGGAGGCTTCTGACAGTCCCTGAGTGCTCAATCCCACAGAATCCCCAGAGGAACAGAGAAAGGGCAGGGGGGAAATTAAACAGGAAATTAGGAAAGGGTGGGACCAACAAGTCTGGAGCCCCCTAGATGTCAAGGGGCAGACCGGGTAGGATAAAGAACAAAAGGGAGGCTTCTGACAGTCCCTGAGTGCTCAATCCCACAGAATCCACAGAGGAGTAGAGAAAGGGCAGGGGGGAAATTAAACAGGAAATTAGGAAAGGGTGGGACCAACAAGTCTAGAGCCCCCTAGATGTCAAGGGGCAGACCGGGTAGGATAAAGAACAAAAGGGAGGCTTCTGACAGTCCCTGAGGGCTCAATCCCACAGAATCCCCAGAGGAGTGGAGAAAGGGCAGGGGGGAAATTAAACAGGAAATTAGGAAAGGGTGGGACCAACAAGTCTAGAGCCCCCTAGATGTCAAGGGGCAGACCGGGTAGGATAAAGAACAAAAGGGAGGCTTCTGACAGTCCCCGAGGGCTCAATCCCACAGAATCCCCAGAGGAGTGGAGAAAGGGCAGGGGGGAAATTAAACAGGAAATTAGGAAAGGGTGGGACCAACAAGTCTAGAGCCCCCTAGATGTCAAGGGGCAGACCGGGTAGGATAAAGAACAAAAGGGAGGCTTCTGACAGTCCCCGAGGGCTCAATCCCACAGAATCCCCAGAGGATCAGAGAAAGGGCAGGGGGGAAATTAAACAGGAAATGAGGAAAGGGTGGGACCAACAAGTCTAGAGCCCCCGAGATGTCAAGGGGCAGACCGGGTAGGATAAAGAACAAAAGGGAGGCTTCTGACAGTCCCCGAGGGCTCAATCCCACAGAATCCCCAGAGGATCAGAGAAAGGGCAGGGGGGAAATTAAACAGGAAATGAGGAAAGGGTGGGACCAACAAGTCTAGAGCCCCCTAGATGTCAAGGGGCACACCGGGTAGGATAAAGAACAAAAGGGAGGCTTCTGACAGTCCCTGAGGGCTCAATCCCACAGAATCCCCAGAGGAGTGGAGAAAGGGCAGGGGGGGAAATTAAACAGGAAATGAGGAAAGGGTGGGACCAACAAGTCTAGAGCCCCCTAGATGTCAAGGGGCAGACCGGGTAGGATAAAGAACAAAAGGGAGGCTTCTGACAGTCCCCGAGGGCTCAATCCCACAGAATCCCCAGAGGAGTGGAGAAAGGGCAGGGGGGAAATTAAACAGGAAATTAGGAAAGGGTGGGACCAACAAGTCTAGAGCCCCCTAGATGTCAAGGGGCACACCGGGTAGGATAAAGAACAAAAGGGAGGCTTCTGACAGTCCCCGAGGGCTCAATCCCACAGAATCCCCAGAGGATCAGAGAAAGGGCAGGGGGGGAAATTAAACAGGAAATTAGGAAAGCAGAAAGCATGAAAAAATATCGGCAGGTAAGATCAAGGAAAACCCAAAGATGTTTTATAAATACATTCGGAGCGAGAGGATAACTAAAGAAAGAGTCGGGCCTATTAGAGACCATGAAGGTAATCTATGTGTGGAGGCGGAAGACACGGGTATGGTCCGAAATGAACACTTTGTGTCTGTTTTCACAAAAGAGAGGGACGATGCAGACATCGCAATCAGGGAGGAGGCGTGTGAAATATTAGGTGAAATAATCACAGTGAGAGAGGAAATAGTAAGGGCTTTAGCATCTTTCAAAGTGGATAAATCCCCAGGCCCGGATGAAATGTATCCCAGGCTGTTAAGCAAAGCAAGAGAGAAACATAGAAACATAGAAGATAGGAGCAGGAGTAGGCCATTCGGCCCCTCAAGCCTGCTCCGCCATTCAATGAGATCATGGCTGATCATCCAAACTCAGTACCCTGTCCCTGCCTTCTCCCCATATCCCTTGATCCCTTTAGCCTTAAGAAACATATCCAACTCCTTCTTGGATATATTTAATGAATTGGCCTCCACTGCCTTCTGTGGTAGAGAATTCCACAGGTTCACCACTCTCTGGGTGAAGAAATTCCTCTCATCTCAGTCCTAAATGGCTTACCCCTTATCCTTAGACTGTGACCCCTGGTTCTGGACTCCCCGACCATCGGGAACATCCTTCCCGCATCTAGTCTGACTAGAACATAAGAACATAAGAAATAGGAGCAGGAGTAGGCCAATCGGCCCCTCGAGCCTGCTCCGCCATTCAATAAGATCATGGCTGATCTGATCCTAACCTCAAATCTTCTATCACTCTGCATCCACCCGAACCCATGTGATCTCCTGGGAGAGGCGAAAAACCAGATAGAGACCCAATGGCCAATTTGGGAGAAAAAAATCTGGGAAATTCCTCTCCTACCCATCTAGGCGATCGAAACTCGTCCAGGAGATCACTGTCCCTATATTTTCTACAGTACCTACCTTCTGTAAAAGGTGATCTCCACCCCAGCCAGGAACAGGAATAGAACCATCTCCTGAATCTAACAGAATTAGAACACAAGAAGTAGGAGCAGAACCAGGCTACACGGCCCCTGAGCCCGCTCCGTTACCCACAGGGCCATGACCGATCCGAACCTAGACTCATGTCCAATTTCCTGCCCGCTCCCCGTAACCCTTAATTCCCTTTACTTCTAAGAAACTGTCTATTTCTGTTTTAAATTTATTTAATGATGTAGCTTCCACAGCTTTCTGGGGCAGCAAATTCCACAGACCTACTACCCTCTGAGTGAAGAAGTTTCTCCTCATCTCAGTTTTGAAAGAGCAGCCCCTTATTCTAAGATTATGCCCCCTAGTTCTAGTTTCACCCGTCATCGGGAACATCCTCCCCGCATCCACCCGATCCAACCCCTTCACAATCTTATATGTTTCAATAAGATCGCCTCTCATTCTTCTGAACTCCAATGAGTAGAGTCCCAATCTACTCAACCTCTCCTCATATGTCCATCCCCTCATCCCCGGGATTAACCGAGTGAACCTTCTTTGCACTGACTCGAGAGCAAGTATGTCCTTTCTTAAGTATGGACACCAAAACTGTATGCAGTATTCCAGGTGCGGTCTCACCAATACCTTGTACAACTGAAGCAATACCTCCCTGTTTTTATATTCTATCCCCCTAGCAATAAAAGCCAACATTCCATTGGCCTTCTTGATCACTTGCTGCACCTGCATACTAACTTTTTGAGTTTCGTGCACCAGGACCCCCAGATACCTTTGTACTGCAGTACTTTCCAGTTTCTTGCCATTAAGATAATAACTTGCTCGATGATTTTTCCTGCCAAAGTGCATAACCTCACACTTTCCAGTATTGTATTCCATCTGCCAAATCTCTGCCCACTTACTTAGCCTGTCTATGTCCCATTGCAGGTTTTTTATATCCTCCTCACTCACTACTTTCCTTCCCATCTTTCTATCATCTGCAAACTTTGATATGTTACACTCGGTCCCCTCCTCCAAATCATTAATATAGATTGTAAAGAGTTGGGGACCCAGCACTGACCCCTGCGGAACACCACTAGTTACTGATTGCCAGTCTGAGAACGAACCATTTATCCCAACTCTCTGCTTTCTGTTAGATAGCCAATCCTCCACCCATTCCAGAATATTACCCCCAATCCCATGATTTTTTATCTTGAGCAACAATCTTTTGTGTGGCACCTTGTCAAATGCCTTTTGGAAGTCTAAATACACTACGTCCACTGGTTCCCCTTTATCCACCCTGTATGTTACATCCTCAAAGAACTCAAGCAAATTTGTCAAACATGACTTCCTCTTCATAAAACCATGCTGACTTTGTCCTTTTAAATTATGTTTATCCAAATGTCCTGTTACTGTCTCCTTAATAATGGACTCTAAAATTTTACCAACCACAGATGTTAGGCTAACCGGTCTATAGTTTCCAGCCTTCTGCCTACTACCCTTTTTAAATAAGGGTGTTACATTAGCAGTTTTCCAATCTGCCGGGACCTTTGCTGAGTCCAGGGAGTTTTGGAAAATTATTGCCAGTGCATCCACAATCCCTACCGCCACTTCCCTCAAGACCCTAGGATGTAAGCCATCAGGTCCAGGGGATTTATCCGCCTTGAGTCCCATTATTTTACCAAGTACCACTTCCTTCGTGATTTTAATCGTATTTAGCTCCTCTCCCCCTAGAGCCCCCTGTTTGTCCAGTGTTGGGATATTCTTAGTGTCCTCTACCGTAAAGACTGATACAAAATAATTGTTCAGCGTTTTTGCCATCTCCATGTTTCCCACCATTAATTTCCCGGTCTCATCTTCTAAGGGACCAACATTTACTTTAGCCACCCTTTTTCTTTTTATATAACTATAGAAACTTTTGCTATCTGTTTTTATATTTTTTGCTAATTTACTTTCATAATCTATCTTCCCTTTCTTAATCAATCTTTTAGTTATTTTTTGCTGTCTTTTGAAGACTTCCCAATCTTCTATCCTCCCACTAGATTTGGCTACCTTATATGCCCTTGTTTTTAGTCGGATACTATCCTTAATTTCTTTACTTAGCCACGGATGGCTATCTTTACTTTTACACCCTTTTTTCCTCAGTGGAATATACTTTTTTTGGAAGTTGTAAAATAATTCCTTAAATGTACACCACTGATCATGTACCGTCTTACCCTTTAATCTATTTTCCCAGTCCAATCTAATCAATTCCACTCTCATACCTTCATAGTCTCCTTTATTCAAGCTCAGCATGCTTGTTTGAGATCCAACCTTCTCACCCTCTAATTGAATATGGAATTCAACCATGTTATGGTCACACATTCCAAGGGGATCCTTTACTAGGACATTTTTAATTAATCCTGTCTCATTACACAGGACCAAATCTAAGGTTGCTTGCCCCCTGGTCGGTTCAGTTACATACTGCTCAAGAAACCCATCCCTAATACACTCAATGAACTCATCCTCAAGGCAGCCCTGCCCAATTTGATTTGTCCAATTAATATGATAGTTAAAATCCCCCATAATTATAGCTGTTCCCTTATTACAAGCCTCAACTATTTCCTGATTAATACTCCGTCCAACAGAGTTGCAACTGTTCGGAGGCCTATAGACTACGCCCACTAGTGTTTTTTTCCCCTTATTATTCCGTATCTCCACCCAAACTGTTTCACTATCCTGATCCTTCGACCCAATATCATTTCTCTGTATTACAGTGATTCCTTCCTTTATTAACATAGCCACCCCACCTCCCCTTCCTTCCTGCCTATCCTTCCTGATTGTAAAATAACCTGGTATATTTCATTCCCAGTCATGGTCACCCTGCAGCCATGTTTCTGTAATGGCCACAAGATCATACCCATATGTAGTTATTTGTGCCGTTAACTCGTCCATTTTGTTACGAATGCTACGTGCATTCAGATAAAGAACTTTCAAAGATGTTTTGTGACACTTAGTTCCTCCTTTTTCCCCTTTTACTACTTTACCTTTTACTCCATACCTTCTGTCCCTTCCTGACACGCTCTGTTTTTTAATTCCCCCACTGCTACCCAAGTCTATGACCTTCTCCGTAGTCATTTTTATTATTTGCTCTCTAGAAACCTCCCCCCGACTAATTACTTTAAAGCCCTCTCTACAGCCCTAGTTATATGATTCGCCAGGATTCTAGTCCCAGCACTGGCCAAGTGAAGTCCGTCCCAACGGAACAGCTCCCTCTTGTCCCAGTACTGGTGCCAGTGTCCCAAGAAGCAAAACCCATTTTTCCCACACCAGTCTTGGAGCCACGCATTTAACTCTCTAATTTAGAATTTTATAAGTTTCAATGAGATCCCCTCTCATTCTTCTAAACTCCAGCGAATATAAGTCCAATCGACCCAATCTCTCCTCATACGTCATTCCTGCCATCCCAGGTATCAGCGTGGTGAATCTTCGCTGCACTCCCTCCATGGCAAGAACATCCTTCCTCAGATAAGGAGACCAAAACTGCACACAATACTCAAGGTGTGGTCTCACCAAGGCCCTGTACAACTGCAGCAGGACATCCTTGTTCCTGTACTCAAACCCTCTCGCTACGAAGGCCAACATACCATTTGCCTTCTTAACCGCCTGCTGTACCTGCATGCTTACCTTCAGCGACTGGTGCACAAGGACACCCAGGTCTCGTTGCACTTCCCCTTCTCCCAATCTATTGCCGTTCAGATAATAATCTGCCTTCCTGTTTTTGACACCAAAGTGGATAACCTCACATTTATCCACATTATACTGCATCTGCCATGTTTCTGCCCAATCACCCAACCTGTCCATATCATCCTGGAGTTTCTCGGCATCCTCCTCACAGCACACACGCCCACCCAGCTTTGTGTCGTCTGCAAACTTGGAGATATTACATCTAGTTCCCTTGTCTAGATCATTAATATATACTGTGAATAGCTGGGGGTCCGAGCACCGATCACTGCGATATCGCTCTAGAATTCTTTAAAATAGGCTTTGCTGACTCATCACCGTGGAGCAGGGGGGCCATTCAAGTGGGGGGAGTTAAAAGAAATGTAGTAGTGGTAGGGGATAGTATCGTTAGTGGGATAGATAGAGTTCTTTACAGCTGAGAGCGAGAGTCCCGAAGGCTGTGTTGCCTGCCCGGTGCCAGGGTTAAGGACATCTCCTCTGGACTGGAGAGAAACTTGGAGTGGGAGGGGGAGGATCCAGTTGTCGTGGTCCATGTTGGTACCAACGACATAGATAGGACAAGGAAGGAGGTTCTGCTGAGGGAGTTTGAGCAGCTAGGGGCCAAATTAAAAAGCAGATCCACAAGGGTAATAATCTTACCTGCGCCACGAGCGAATTTGGCTCGGACAAATAAAATTAGAGAGTTAAATGCGTGGCTCAAAGACTGGTGTGGGAGAAATGGGTTTTGCTTCCTGGGACACTGGCACCAGTACTGGGACAGGGGGGAGCTGTTACGTTGGGACGGGCTTCACTTGGCCAGTGCTGGGACTAGAATCCTGGCGAATCATATAACTAGGGCTGTAGAGAGGGCTTTAAACTAATTAGTGGGGGGGAGGTTCCTAGAGAGCAAATAATACAAATGACAACAGAGAAGGTCATAGACTTAGGTAGCAGTGGGGAAATTAAAAACCAGAGCATGTCAGGAAGGGGCAGAAGGTATGGAGTAAAAGGTAAAGTAATAAAAAGGGCAAAAGCAGGAACTAAGTGTCACAAAACATCTTTGAAAGTTCTCTATCTGAATGCACGTAGCATTCGTAACAAAATAGATGAGTTAATGGCACAAATAACTACATATGGGTATGATCTTGTGGCCATTAAAGAAACATGGCTGCAGGGTGACAATGCCTGGGAATTAAACATACCAGGTTATTTAACGATCAGGAAGGACAGGCAGGAAGGAAGGGGAGGTGGGGTGGCTATGTTAATAAAGGAAGGAATCACTGTAATACAGAGAAATGATATTGGGTCAAAAGATCAGGACAATGAAACAGTTTGGGTGGAGGTAAGGAATAATAAGGGGAAAAAAACACTAGTGGGCGTAGTCTATAGGCCTCCGAACTGTGGCAACTCCGTTGGACGGAGTATCAATCAGGAAATAGTTGAGGCTTGTAATAAGGGAACATCTATAATTATGGGGGATTTTAACTATCATATTAATTGGACAAATCAAATTGGGCAGGGCTGCCTTGAGGATGAGTTCATTGAGTGTATTAGGGATGGGTTTCTTGAGCAGTATGTAACTGAACCGACCAGGGGGCAGGCAACCTTAGATCTGGTCCTGTGTAACGAGACAGGATTAATTAAAAATGTCCTAGTAAAGGATCCCCTTGGAATGAGTGACCATAACATGGTTGAATTCCATATTCAATTAGAGGGTGAGAAGGTTGGATCTCAAACAAGCGTGCTAAGCTTGAATAAAGGAGACTATGAAGGTATGAGAGCGGAATTGAGTAGAGTGGATTGGGAAAATAGATTAAAGGGTAAGACAATACATGATCAGTGGTGTACATTTAAGGAGTTATTTTACAACTTCCAAAAAATATATATTCCACTGAGAAGAAAAGGGTGTAAAAGAAAAGACAGCCATCCGTGGCTAAGTAAAGAAATTAAGGATAGCATTCGACTAAAAACAAGGGCATATAAGGTAGCCAAATCTAGTGGGAGGATAGAGGATTGGGAAAACTTTAAAAGACAGCAAAAAATAACAAAAAGATTGATTAAGAAAGGGAAGATAGATTACGAAAGTAAATTAGCAAAAAATATAAAAACAGATAGTAAGAGTTTCTATAGTTATATAAAAAGAAAAAGGGTGGCTAAAGTAAATGTTGGTCCCTTAGAGGATGAGACCGGGAAATTAATGGTGGGAAATATGGAGATGGCAAAAACACTGAATGAATATTTTACATCAGTCTTTACAGTAGAAGACACTAAGAATATCCCAACACTGGACAAACAGGGGGCTAAAGGGGGGGAGGAGCTAAACACGATCAAAATCACTAAGGAAGTGGTACTCGGTAAAATAATGGGACTCAAGGCGGATAAATCACCTGGACCTGATGGCTTACATCCTAGGGTCTTGAGGGAAGTGGCGGTAGGGATTGTGGATGCATTGGTAATAATTTTCCAAAACTCCCTGGACTCGGCAATGGTCCCGGCAGACTGGAAAACTGCTAATGTAACACCCTTATTTAAAAAGGGCAGTAGACAGAAGGCTGGAAACTATAGACCGGTTAGCCTAACATCTGTGGTAGGTAAAATTTTGGAGTCCATTATTAAGGAGACAGTAACAGGACATTTGGATAATCATAATTTAATAGGACAAAGTCAGCATGGTTTTATGAAGGGGAAGTCATGTTTGACAAATTTGCTGGAGTTCTTTGAGGAAGTAACATATAGGGTGGATAAAGGGGAACCAGTGGATGTAGTGTATTTAGACTTCCAAAAGGCATTTGACAAGGTGCCACACAAAAGATTATTGCTTAAGATAAAAAATCACGGGATTGGGGGTAATATTCTGGCATGGATAGAGGATTGGCTATCTAACAGAAAGCAGAGAGTTGGGATAAATGGTTCATTATCAGACTGGCAATCAGTAATAGTGGTGTTCCGCAGGGGTCAGTGCTGGGTCCCCAACTCTTTACAATCTATATTAACGATTTGGAGGAGGGGACCGAGTGTAACATATCAAAGTTTGCAGATGATACTAAGATGGGAGGGAAAGTAGTGAGTGAGGAGGACATAAAAAACATGCAAGGGGACATCGACAGGCTAAGTAAGTGGGCAGAGATTTGGCAGATGGAATACAATACTGGAAAGTGTGAGGTTATGCACTTTGGCAGGAAAAATCGTAGAGCAAGTTATTATCTTAATGGCAAGAAACTGGAAAGTACTGAAGGAGAAAGGGATCTGGGGGTCCTGGTGCACGAAACTCAAAAGGTTAGTATGCAGGTGCAGCAAGTGATTAAGAAGGCCAATGGAATGTTGGCTTTCATTGCTAGGGGGATAGAATATAAAAATAGGGAGGTATTGCTTCAGTTGTACAAGGTATTGGTGAGACCGCACCTGGAATACTGCGTACAGTTTTGGTGTCCATACTTAAGAAAGGACATACTTGCTCTCGAGTCAGTACAAAGAAGGTTCACTCGGTTAATCCCGGGGATGAGGGGATGGACATATGAGGAGAGGTTGAGTAGATTGGGACTCTACTCATTGGAGTTCAGAAGAATGAGAGGTGATCTTATTGAAACATATAAGATTGTGAAGGGGTTGGATCGGGTGGATGCAGGGAAGATGTTCCCGATGATGGGTGAAACTAGAACTAGGGGGCATAGTCTTAGAATAAGGGGCTGCTCTTTCAAAACTGAGATGAGGAGGAACTACTTCACTCAGAGGGTGGTAGGTCCATGGAATATGCTGCCCCAAAAAGCTGTAGAAGCTACATCATTACATAATTTAAAACAGAAATAGACAGTTTCCTAGAAGTAAAGGGAATTAAGGGTTACGGGGAGCGGGCAGGAATTTGGACATGAGTCTAGGTTCGGATCGGTCATGGCCCTGTGGGTAGCGGAGCGGGCCCAGGGGCTGTGTAGCCTGATCCTGCTCCTATTTCGTGTGTCTAATTCTGTCAGATGCAGGAGATGGTTCTGTGATAGTGGATTGGCGGTTAGGATCAGATCAGCCATGATCTTATTGAATGGCGGAGCAGGCTCGAGGGGCCGATTGGCCTACTCCTGCTCCTATTTCTTATGTTCTTATTTGCTTTGCTGTTTTTTGGCTGACTCAACAGAAGTGTTTTTTTGGCTGCATGCAGGTATTTAATTGAGTTAGTTCAGGATTGCTGTCAGTCCTGGCCCTGGTCCCGCCCCTTCCTGCACCTCATTGGCTGACACCGCTGTCAATCGACACCACGAGGGGGAAGGGAGGGTGATTGACAGGTGGCGATTGAGAGAAGCACCTGCCCGCGCTGTGATTGGTGCAGGGGAAGGGAGAGTGATTGACAGGTGGCCATTGAGAGAAGCGCCTGTCCGCGCTGTGATTGGTGCAGGGTAAGGTAAGTGGGCGTGTCCGGCCCCCGGGCCCACGTGGGGGAGTCAAAGGCTGGCTGGAGCGCATGCGCAGCCCGCCTCGCACCGTTGGGAAGCTTTTCAAATATTTATTTTGCGAAACAAATTGAAAACACTCATTAATTCCCCCAACCTCCTCCCCTCTAAAGTGCTATTCCTCATTTGTGTGGGGTGTTTCTTTTTTTTACCTTGCGGTGGCGCGCGCCTATCAGACCGCCACTTGGCGTTGCGTGCTGGCGTCAGCGCGTAATCGGAGGGGGGTGATTGACGCGAGGCGCCCGCCAATCAGGAGCGCGGAAAACGCTGGGAGGACCGGGCGGGCTGACGGTCCTCCAACCAATGGCGGGGCGGGACCTCGGGCTGCGCGCGCCGGTTTCCTGCTTTCATTGCCTGCAGGAGCTGTTAAAGGGAAGGGGAGGAGGGGGTGGAAAAAACCCAGCTTGTGAGTGTTTATTCCTTTACATTACCTTTATTGCAAGGCTGCTCTTCAACTGCATTCATTTAAAAATAAGTGAACCTTTTCTCTTTTATCCAGAACAAAGAGCCCTGGTGCTGTGAACATTTTGGTGGGCAGCCACTTTTAAAGGGACAAAGACCAGCATTCTTCCTCCACTCTCTCTCTCTTGTGAGTAGTTGTGGTGGGTGAGAGGGTGGGGGGTGAGTCAAAGGGGACTGCGGCCCCTTTTCAACAAAAAATTATTGCTTGGCCATTTAAAGGGGAATGGTGCCCCCCAGGTATTTAAAGGGGCAGTGCCTCTCTCTGTATCATGTAAGAGCAGGGAGGTTCTGCTTGAACTGTACAAAAACACCAGTTAGGCCACCGGCTAGAGTGCTGCGTGCAGTTCTGCTCGCCCCATTACAGGAAAGATGTGACTGTGCTCGAGACGGGAGATTTACGAGGATGTAGCCAGGACTAGAGAATTTCAGCTACATGGAAAGATTGAATACATAGAAACATAGAAGATAATCTACATCCTAGGGTACTTAAGGAAGTGGCCCTAGAAATAGCAGATGCATTGCTGGTCATCTTCCAAAATTCGATAGACTCTGGAACAGTACCCATGGATTGGCGGGTAGCTAATGTTATCCCACTGTTCAAAGAAGGTGGTAGAGAGAAAACGGGGAATTACAGATCGGTAAGCCTGACATCGGTAGTGGGGAAAATGCTAGAGTCCATTATAAAAGACGTTATAGCAGAGCACTTGGAAAACAGTGACCGGATCGGACAAAGTCAACATGGATTTACAAAAGGTAAATCGTGCTTGACTAATCTACTGGAATTTTTTGAGGATGTAACTGGTAAAATAGATAAGGGAGAACCAGTGGATGTGGTGTATTTGGACTTTCAAAAGGCTTTCGATAAGGTCCCGCATAAGAGATAGAAACATAGAAGATAGGAGCAGGAGTAGGCCATTCGGGCCCTCGAGCCTGCCCCGCCATTCAATGCGATCATGGCTGATCATCCAAGTTCAGTAACCTGTCCCTGCTTTCTCCACATACCCCTTGATCCCTTTAGCCTTAAGAAATATATCCAACTCCTTCTTGAATATATTTAATGAATTGGCTTCTACTTCCTTCTGTGGTAGAGAATTCCACAGGTTCACCACTCTCTGGGTGAAGAAATTCCTCCTCATTTCTGTCCTAAATGGCCTACCCCTTATTCTTAGACTGTGACCCCTGGTTCTGGATTCCCCGACCATCGGGAACATCCTCCCTGCATCCAGTCTGTCCAGTCCTGCCAGAATTTTATAAGTTTCAATGAGATCCCCTCTCATTCTTCTAAACTCCAGCGAGTACAAGCCCAATCAACCCAATATCTCCTCATACATCATTCCTGCCATCCCAGGTATCAGCCTGGTGAATCTTGGCTGGACTCCTTCCATTGCAAGAATATCCTTCCTCAGATAAGGTGACCAAAACTGCACACAATACTCAAGGTGTGGTCTTACCAAGGCCCTGCACAACTGCAGCAAGACATCCTTGTTCCTGTACTCAAACCCTCTCGTTATGAAGGCCAACATACCATTTGCCTTCTTAACCACCTGCTGCACCTGCATGCTTACCTTCAGCGACTGGTGCACAAGGACACCCAGGTCTCGTAGCACTTCCCCTTCTCCCAATCTATTGCCATTCAGATGATAATCTGCCTTCCTGTTTTTGACACCAAAGTGGATAACCTCACATTTATCCACATTATATTGCATCTGCCATGCTTCTGCCCAATCACCCAACCTGTCCAAATCATCCTGTAGTTTCTCGGCATCCTCCTCACAACACACACGCCCACCCAGCTTTGTGTCGTCTGCAAATTTGGAGATATTACATCTAGTTCCCTTGTCTAGATCATTAATATATATTGTGAATAGCTGGGGTCCAAGGACCGATCCCTGCGGTACCCCACTAGTCACTGCCTGCCACTCGGAAAAAGACCCATTTATTCCAACTCTTTGCTTTCTATCTGCCAACCAGTTCTCTATCCAAGTCAATACCTTGCCCCCAATCCCATGTGCCTTAACTTTACACGCTAATCTCTTATATGGGACCTTATCGAAAGCCTTTTGAAAGTCCAAATACACCACATCCACTGGTTCTCCCTTATCTATTTTACTAGTTACATCCTCAAAAAATTCCAGTAGATTAGTCAAGCACGATTTACCTTTTGTAAATCCATGTTGACTTTGTCCAATCCTGTCACTGTTTTCCAAGTGCTCTGCTATTACATCTTTTATAATGGACTCTAGCATTTTCCCCACTACCGATGTCAGGCTTACCGGCCTGTAATTCCCCGTTTTCTCTCTACCACCTTTTTTGAATAGTGGGGTAACATTAGCTACCCTCCAATCCATGGGTACTTTTCCAGATTCCATCGAAAACCCAGCAGCTTCTCCTCCATCTCCACTCCAGCTCAAACTGCTGCAACAAAAAGACCTACACAGGCGGCCAGGGACCTACCTTCCATCAGCCTGCAATAAAACTCTTCCCCACAGCCGCTGACTAATGGCGGCAGCAGCACCCACAATTCCCTGCGCCCCAGAAACCGCTCTATGCAACGCGCTGATTTCCCCGCTGAGAGTGCGCATGCTCCCCGGGGCCGAGGGCCATTCTGGGAGCCTGGCTCCTGTCCTTTGTCCTGAGTCGGACTTGGTGGAACTGGCTGAAGAAACCGGGAAACGGCAGCTTGGATGGGGGAGGCGCTGCACCCTGGGTTTCCTGGTGCCGGGGCCCTGGCCGCACGTCCGCTGGGCCCGGCCGCTCTGATTCTGAGTTTTTTGATGAGGTAACAGAGGGGGTTGATGAGGGCAATGCGGTTAACGAGGTGTACATGGATTTCCAAAAGGCGTTCGACAGCGTGTAAAGTTAACGGCACATGGGATTGGGGGCAAGGTATTGACTTGGATAGAGAACTGGTTGGCAGACGGAAAGCCAAGAGTTGGAATAAACTGCTCTTTTTCCGAGTGGCAGGCAGTGACGAGTGGGGTACCGCAGGGATCGGTCCTTGGACCCCAGCTATTCACAATATATATTAATGATCTAGATGTAATATCTCCAAGTTTGCAGATGACACAAAGCTGGGTGGGCGTGTGTGCTGTGAGGAGGATGCCGAGAAACTCCAGTATGATTTGGACAGGTTGGGTGATTGGGCAGAAGCATGGCAGATGCAATATAACGTGGATAAATGCGAGGTTATCCATTTTGGTGTCAAAAACAGGAAGGCAGATTATTATCTGAATGGCAATAGATTGGGAGAAGGGGAAGTGCAACGAGTCCGAGGTGTCCTTGTGTACCAGTCGCTGAAGGTAAGCATGCAGGTGCAGCAGGCAGTTAAGAAGGCAAATGGTATGTTGGCCTTCGTAGTGAGAGGGTTTGAGTACAGGAACAAGGATGTCTTGCTGCAGTTGTACAGGGCCTTGGTGAGTCCACATCTTGAATATTGTGTGCAGTTTTGGTCGCCTTATCTGAGGAAGGATGTTCTTGCCATGGAAGGAGTGCAGCGAAGATTCACCAGGCTGATACCTGGGATGGCAGGAATGATGTATGAGGAGAGATTGGGTCGATTGGGCTTGTACTCGCTGGAGTTTAGAAGAATGAGAGGTGATCTCATTGAAACTTATAAAATTCTAACAGGACTACACAGACTAGATGCAGGAAGGATGTTCCCGATGGTCGGGGAGTCCAGAACCAGGGGTCACAGTCTAAGGATAAGGGGTAAGCCATTTAGGACAGAGATGAGGAGGAATTTCTTCACCCAGAGAGTGGTGAACCTGTGGAATTCTCTACCACAGAAGGCAATAGAGGCCAATTCATTAAATATATTCAAGAAGGAGTTAGATATATTTCTTAAGGCTAAAGGGATCAAGGGATATGGAGAGAAGGCAGGGACAGGGTACTGAGTTTGGATGATCAGCCATGATCTCATTGAATGGCGGAGCAGGCTCGAGGGGCCGAATGGCCTACTCCTGCTCCTATCTTCTATGTTTCTATGTGTCCCCAGGTATTTAAAGGGGCAGTGCCTCTCTGTATCATGTAAGAGCAGGGAGGTTCTGCTTGAACTATACAAAAACACCAGTTAGGCCACCGCGTGCAGTTCTGGTCGTCCCCATTGCAGGAAAGATGTGACTGTGCTCGAGACGGAAGATTTACGAGGATGTTGCCAGGACTAGAGAATTTCAGCTGCAAGGAAAGATTGAATACATAGAAACATACAAGATAGGAGCAGGAGTAGGCCATTCGGCCCCTCGAGCCTGCTCCGCCATTCAATGTGATCATGGCTGATCATCCAAATTCAGTACCCTGTCCCTGCCTTCTCCCCATATCCCTTGATCCTCAAGAAATATATCCAACTCCTTCTTGAATATATTTAATGAATTAGCCTCCACCGCCTTCTGTGGTAGAGAATTCCACAGGTTCACCACTCTCTGGGTGAAGAAATTCCTCCTCATCTCAGGATAGAGAATTGGTTGGCGGACAGAAAGCAAAGAGTTGGAATAAACGGGTCGTTTTCCGAGTGGCAGGCAGTGACTAGTGGGGTACCGCAAGGATCGGTCCTAGGACCCCAGCTGTTCACAATATATATTAATGATCTGGACGAGGGAATTGGATGTAATATCTCCAAATTTGCAGACGACACAAAGCTGGGTGGGAGGGTATGCTGTGAGGAGGATGTCGTGAAACTCCAGTACGATTTGGACAGGTTGGGTGATTGGGCAGAAACATGGCAAATGCACGATAATGTGGATAAATGTGAGGTTATCCACTTTGGTGGCAAAAACAGGAAGGCAGATTATTATTTGAATGGCAATAGATTGGGAGAAGGGGAAGTGCAGAGAGACCTGGGTGTTCTTGTGCACCAGTCGCTGAAGGTAAGCATGCAGGTGCAGCAGGCGGTTAAGAAGGCAAATGGTGTGTTGGCCTTTGTAGCAAGAGGGTTCGAGTACAAGAACAAGGATGTCTTGCTGCAGTTGTACAGGGCCTTGGTGAGACCACACCTTGAGTATTGTGTGCAGTTTTGGTCGCCTTACCTGAGGAAGGAGTGCAGCGAAGATTCACCAGGCTGATACCTGGGATGGCAGGAATGACTTATGAGGAGAGATTGTGTCGATTGGGCTTATACTCACTGGAGTTTTGAAGATTGAGAGGGGATCTCATCGAAACCTATAAAATTCTGTCAGGCCTGGACAGACTAGATGCAGGAAGGATGTTTCTGATGGCCGGGGAGTCCAGAACCAGGGGTCATAGTCTAAGGATAAGGGGTAAGCCATTTAGGACTGAAATGAGGAGGAATTTCTTCACCCAGAGAGTAGTGAACCTGTGGAATTCTCTGCCACAGAGGGCAGTGGAGGCCAGTTCATTAAGTATATTCAAGAAAGAGTTGGTTATATTTCTTAAGGCTAAAGGGATCAAGGGATATGGGGAGAAGGCAGGGACAGGGTACTGAATTTGGATGATCAGCCATGATGTCATTGAATGGCGGCGCAGGCTCGAAGGGCCGAATGGCCTACTCCTGCTCCTATTCTTCTATGTTTCTATGTCCTAAATGGCTTACCCCTTATCCTTAGACTGTGACCCCTGGTTCTGGACTCCCCGGCCATCGGGAACATCCTTCCTGCATTGAGTCTGTCTTGTCCTGTTAGAATTTTATGTTTCAATGAGATCCCCTCTCATTCTTCTGAACTCCAGCGAGTATAAGCCCAATCGACCCAATCTCTCCTCATATGTCAGTGCCTCTCTCTGTATCGTGTAAGAGCAGGGAGGTTCTGCTTGAACTGTACAAAACACCAGTTAGGCCACCGCTAGAGTGTTGCGTGCAGTTCTGGTCGCCCCATTGCAGGAAAGATGTGACTGCTCGAGACGGGAGATTTACAAGGATGTTGCCAGGACTAGAGAATTTCAGCTACCAGGAAAGATTGGAGAGGCTGGGGTTGTTTTCTTTGGAACGGAGGAGGCTGAGGGGAGACCTGATTGAGGTGTATAAATTATGAGAGGCAGAGAGAGAGTGGATAGGAAGGACCTATTTCCCTTAGCAGACAGATCAATAACCAGGGGGCTGAGATTTAAAGTAATTGGTCGGATGTTTCGAGGGGAGTTGAGAACTTTCTTCACCCAGAGGGTGGTGGGGGTCTGGAACTCACTGCCTGAAAGGGTGGTGGAGGCAGAGACCCTCATCACATTTAAAAAGTACTTGGATGTGCACCTGAAGTGCTGTAACCTACAGGGCTACGGACCAAGTGCTGGAAAGTGGGATGAGCCTGGAGAGCTCTTTGTTGGCCGGCACGGACATGATGGGCCGAATGGCCTCCTTCTGTGCTGTAAATATCTATAATTCTATGAATTGTAGTTAAAGGGACAGACACCCCACAAACTCCATTCCCGAGCCACTGACTCCATCCCTCTCCCTAACATCTGTCTGAGGCCGAACATAGAAACATAGAAGATAGGAGCATTCGGCCCCTCGAGCCTGCTCCGCCATTTCATGAGATCATGGCTGATCATCCAAATTCAGTACCCTGTCCCTGCCTTCTCCCCATATCCCTTGATCCCTTTAGCCTTAAGAAATATATCTAACTCCTTCTTGAATATATTTAATGAATTGGCCTCTACTGCCTTCTGTGGTAGTGAATTCCACAGGTTCACCACTCTCGGTGAAGAAATTCCTCCTCATTTCTGTCCTAAATGGCTTACCCCTTATCCTTAGACTATGACCCCTGGCTCTGGACTCCCCGACCATCGGGAACATCCTTCCTGCATCTAGTCTGTCCAGTCCTGTCAGAATTTCATAAGTTTCAGTGAGATCCCCTCTCATTCTTCTAAACCCCAGCGAGTATAAGCCCAATCGACCCAATCTCTCCTCATACGTCATTCCTGCCATCCCAGGTATCAGTCTGGTGAATCTTCGCTGCACTTTCTCCATGGCAAGAACATCCTTCCTCAGATAAGGCGACCAAAACTGCACACAATACTCAAGATGTGGTCTCACCAAGGCTCTGTACAACTGCAGCAAGACATCCTTGTTCCTGTACTCAAACCCTCTCGCTATGAAGGCCAACTAACCATTTGCCTTCTTAACCGCCTGCTGCACCTGCATGCTTACCTTCAGCGACTGGTGCACAAGGACACCCAGGTCTCGTTGCACTTCCCCTTCTCCCAATCTATTGCCGTTCAGATAATAATCTGCCTTCCTGTTTTTGCCATCAAAGTGGATAACCTTGCATTTATCCACATTATACTGCATCTGCCATGCTTCTGCCCAATCACCCAACCTGTCCAAATCATACTGGAGTTTCTCGGCATCCTCCTCACAGCACACACGCCCAACCAGCTTTGTGTCGTCTGCAAACTTGGAGATATTACATCTAGTTCCCTCGTCTAGATCATTTATATATATTGTGAATAGCTGGGGTCCAAAGACCGATTCCTGCGGTACCCCACTAGTTACTGCCTGCCACTCGGAAAAAGACCCGTTTATTCCAACTCTTTGCTTCCTGTCTGCCAACCAGTTCTCTATCCAAGTCAATACCTTGCCCCCAATCCCATGTGCCTTAACTTTACACGCTAATCTCTTATGCGGGACCTTATCGAACAGGCTGGGGTTGTTTTCTTTGGCACAGAGGAGGCTGAGGGGAGACCTGATTGAGGTGTAACATTATGAGGGGCCGAGAGTGAGTGGATAGGAAGGACCTATTTCCCTTGGCAGACAGATCAATAACCAGGGGGCATAGATTTAAAGTAATTGGTCGGAAGTTTTGAGGAGAATGTTTTTCACCCAGAGGGTGGTGGGGGTCTGGAACTCACTGCCTGAAAGGGTGGGAGAGGCAGAGACCCTCATCACATTTAAGAAGTACTTGGATGTGCACCTGAAGTGCTGTAACCTACAAGGCTACGGACCAAGTGCTGGAAAGTGGGATTAGGGAGGAGAGCTCTTTGTCGGCCGGCACAGACATGATGGGCCGAATGGCCTCCTTCTGTGCAGTAAATATCTATGATCCTATGAATTGTAGTTAAAGGGACAGACACCCCACAAACTCCGTTCCCGAGCCACTGACTCCATCCCTCTCCCTAACATCTGTCTGAGGCTGAACCACACTGTTCACAACCTTGGTGTCATATTTGACCCTGAAATGAGCTTCCGACCACATATCCACAGCATAACAAAGACCGCCTACTTCCACCTCCGTAACATCGCCCGTCTCCACCCCTGCCTCAGCTCATCTGCTGCTGAAACCCTCACCCGGGCCTTTGTTACCTCTAGACTTGACTATTCCAACGCACTCCTGGCTGGCCTCCCACATTCCAGCCCACGTCAACTTGAGGTCATCCAAAACTCGGCTGCCCGTGTCCTAACTCGCACCAAGTCCCGTTCACCCATCACCCCTGTGCTCGCTGACCTACATTGGCTCCCAGTTAAGCAACGCCTCGATTTCAAAATTCTCATCCTTGTTTTCAGAGGCCTCGCCCCCTCCCTATCTGTGTAACCTCCTCCAGCCCCACAACCCCCCAGAGATATCTGTGCTCCTCTAATTCTGGCCTCTCGAATATCCCTGATTATAATCACTCCACCATTGGTGGCCGTGCCTTCAGCCGCCTGGGCCCTAAGCTCTGGAATTCCCTCCCTAAACCTCTCCGCCTCGCTACCTCTCTTTCCTCCTTTAAGACGCTCTTTAAAACCTGCCTCTTTGACCAGGCTTTTGGTCACCTGCCCTAATTTCTTGTTATGTGACTCGGTGTCATTTTTTTTGTCTTATAATATTCCTGTGAAACGCCTTGGGATGTTTTACTACATTAAAGGCGCTATATAAATACAAGTTGTTGTTGTTGTTTCATTTTTAAACATTTAACCGTTCTTGCAGTGACCGATGGCGGCTTTGCCTGGCTGAAGTTCTGGAGTGTCCAGAACCAGGGGTCACAGTCTCAGGATAAGGGGTGGGCCATTTAAGACTGAGGTGAGGAGGAATTTCTTCACTCAGAGGGCGGTGAATCTTTGGAATTCTCTGCCCCAGAGGGCTGTGGAGGCTCAATCGATGAGTAGATTCAAGGCGGAGATCGAAAGGTGTTTGGGCTCTCGGGGAATCGAGGGATATGGGGATCGGTCGGGAAAGTGGAGTTGGGGTCGATGATCTTATTCAATGGCGGAGCAGGCTCGAGGGGCCGAATGGTCGACTCCTGCTCCTATAGAATCAGAATGGTTACAGCACAGAAGAAGGCCATTCGGCCTGTCGAGCCCATGCTGACTCTTAGCTAGTCCCACTCCCTGCACATTTCTTTACTTCAGGCACTTATCCAATTCCCTTTTGAAAGCGGTGATTGAATCTGCCTCCACCACCCTTTCAGGCAGTGCATTCCAGATCCTCACCACTCGCTGCGTAAAAAAGTTTTTCCTCATGTCGCCTTTGGACCTTCTGCCAATCACCTTAAATCTGTGTCCTCTGGTTCTCGACCCTTCCGCCAATGGGAACAGTTTCTCTCTATCTGCTCTGTCCAGACCCCTCATGATTTTGAACACCTCGATCAAATCTCCTCTCAATCTTCTCTGTTCTAAGGGGAACAACCCCAGCTTCTCCAGTCTCTCCACGTCACTGAAGTCCCTCATCTCTGGAACCATTCTGCTCAATCTCCCCTTAACCTTCTCTGCTCTAAGGGGAACAACCCCAGCTTCTCCAGTCTCTCCACGTCACTGAAGTCCCTCATCTCTGGAACCATTCTGCTCAATCTCCCCTTAACCTTCTCTGCTCTAAGGAGAACAACCCCAGCTTCTCCAGTCTACCCACATCACTGAAGTCCCTCATCCCTGGAACCATTCTGGTCAATCTCCCCTTAACCTTCTCTGCTCCAAGGAGAACAACTCCAGCTTCTCCAGTCTCTCCACGTCATTGAAGTCCCTCATCCCTGGAACTATTCTTGTAAATCTTTTCTGCACCCTCTCTAAGGTCTTCACATCCTTCCTAAAGTGTGGTGCCCAGAATTGGACACAACACTCCAGTTGAGGCCGAACCAGTGTTTTTATAAACGTTCATCATCACTTCCTTGCTTTTGGACTCTATGCCTCTATTTATAAAGCCCAGGATTCCGTATACTTTTTTAACCACTTTCTCAACCTGCCCTGCCACCTTCAACGATTTGTGCACACATACCCCCACGTCTCTCTGTTCATGCACCCACTTTAGGATTGTACCCTTTAGTTTATATTGCCTCTCCTCGTTCTTCCTGCCAAAATGTATCACTTTGCACTTTTCTGCGTTAAATTTCATCTGTCACATGTCCACCCATTCCATTAAACATAGAAACATAGAAGATAGGAGCAGGAGTAGGCCATTCGGCCCCTCGAGCCTGCTCCGCCATTTAATGAGATCATGGCTGATCATCCAAATTCAGTACCCTGTCCCTGCTTTCTCCCCATATCCCTTGATCCCTTTAGCCTTAAGAAATATATCTAACTCCTTCTTGAATATATTTAATGAATTGGCCTCCACTGCCTTCTGTGGTAGAGAATTCCACAGGTTCACCATTCTCTGGGTGAAGAAATTCCTCCTCATCTCTATCCTAAATGGCTTACCCCTTATCCTTAGACTGTGACCCCTGGTTCTGGACTCCCCCGCCATCGGGAACATCCTTCCTGCACCTAGTCTGTCTAGTCCTGTTAGAATTTTATAAGTTTCAATGAGATCCCCTCTCATTCTTCTAAACTCCAGCGAGTATAAGCCCAATCGACCCAATCTCTCCTCATACATCATTCCTGCCATCCCAGGTATCAGCCTGGTGAATCTTCGCTGCACTCCCTCCATGGCAAGAACATCCTTCCTCAGATAAGGCGACCAAAACTGCACACAATACTCAAGGTGTGGTCTCACCAAGGCCCTGTACAACTGCAGCAAGACATCCTTGTTCCTGTACTCGAACCAGTGGACGTAGTGTATTTAGACTTCCAAAAGGCATTTGACAAGGTGCCACACAAAAGATTATTGCTCAAGATAAAAAATCACAGGATTGGGGGTAATATTCTGGCATGGGTGGAGGATTGGCTCTCTAACAGAAAGCAGAGAATTGGGATAAATGGTTCATTCTCAGACTGGCAATCAGTAACTAGTGGTGTTCCGCAGGGGTCAGTGCTGGGTCCCCAACTCTTTACAATCTATATTAATGATTTGGAGGAGGGGACCGAGTGTAACATATCAAAGTTTGCAGATGATACTAAGATGCGAGGGAAAGTACTGAGTGAGGAGGACATAAAAAACCTGCAAAGGGACATAGACAGGCTAAGTAAGCGGGCAGAGATTTGGCAGATGGAATATAATACTGGAAAGTGTGAGGTTATGCACTTTGGCAGAAAAAATCATAGAGCAAGTTATTATCTAAATGGCAAGAAACTGGAAAGTACTGCAGTACAAAGTGATCTGGGGGTCCTGGTGCACAAAACTCAAAAAGTTAGTATGCAGGTGCAGCAAGTGATCAAGAAGGCCAATGGAATGTTGGCTTTTATTGCTAGGGGGATAGAATATAAAAACAGGGAGGTATTGCTGCAGTTGTACAAGGTATTGGTGAGACCGCACCTGGAATACTGCATACAGTTTTGGTGTCCATACTTAAGAAAAGACGTACTTGCTCTTGAGGCAGTACAAAGAAGGTTCACTCGGTTAATCCCGGGGATGAGGGGATGGACATATGAGGAGAGGTTGAGTAGATTGGGACTCTACTCATTGGAGTTCAGAAGAATGAGAGGCGATCTTATTGAAACATATAAGATTGTGAAGGGGTTGGATCAGGTGGATGCGGGGAGGATGTTCCCGATGATGGGTGAAACTAGAACTAGGGGGCATAGTCTTAGAATAAGGGGCTGCTCTTTCAAAACTGAGATGAGGAGAAACTTCTTCACTGAGGGTGGTAGGTCTGTGGAATTTGCTGCCACAGAAAGCTGTGGAATCTACATCATTAAATAAATTTAAAACAGAAATAGACAGTTTCCTAGAAGTAAAGGGAATTAGGGGTTACGGGGAGCGGGCAGGAAATCGGACATGAGTCTAGGTTCAGAACGGTCATGGCCCTGTGGGTAGCGGAGCGGGCCCAGGGGCCGTGTAGCCTGGTTCTGCTCCTACTGTGTTCTAATTCTGTGTTAGATTTCAGGAGATGGTTCTATTCACAGGGATTAGTGGAGACCTCGGGAACAGGCTGCCAGCTAGGAGTCCTTCAAGAGTAAATTGGGCCTGTTCCTGGCTGGGGTGGAGATCACCTCTTACAGTGGGTAAGTACTGCAGGAAATACAGGGACAGAGTGATCTCCTGGACGAGTTTCAATCGCCTAGATGGGTCGGAGAGGAATTTCCCAGATTTTTTCTCCCAAATTGGCCATTGGGTTTTTTATCTGGTTTTTCGCCTCTCCCGGGAGATCACATGGGTTCGAGTGGGATGGAGAGTGAAAGTAGATTTGAGGTTAGGATCAGATCAGCCATGATCTCATTGAATGGCGGAGCAGGCTCGAGGGGCCGATTGGCCTACTCCTGCTCCTATTTCTTATGTTCTTATGAATACAAAAGTAGGGAGGTTATGCTTCAGTTGTACAGGGCATTGGTGAGACCACATCTGGAGTACTGTGTACAGTATTGGTCTCCTTATTTAAGGAAGGATGTAAATGTGTTGGAAGCAGTTCAGAGAAGGTTTACTAGACTAACACCTGGAATGGGCGGGTCGTCTTGTGAGGAAAGGTTGGACAGGCTAGGCTTGTATCCGCTGGAGTTTAGAAGAGTAAGAGGTGACTTGATTGAAACATATAAGATCCTGAGGGGTCTGGACAGGGTGGATGTGGAGAGGATGTTTCCTCTTGTGGGAGAATCTAGAACTAGGGGTCACAGTTTAAAAATAAGGGGTCGCCCATTTAAGACAGAGATGAGGAGAAAAATGTTCTCACAGAGGGTGGTGAGTCTTTGGAACTCTCCTCCTCAGAGGGCGGTGGAAGCAGAGTCTTTGAATATTTTTAAGGCAGAGGTAGATAGATTCTTGGTAAGCAAGGGGGTGAAAGGTTATCGGGGGTAGGCGGGAATGTGGAGTAATCAGATCAGCCATGATCTTATTGAATGGCGGAGCAGGCTCGAGGGGCCGAGTGGCCGACTCCTGCTCCTAATTCGTATGTGACCTGTGCACATTAACTCCCAGGTCCCTCTGTCCCTGCACACTGTTTAAAACTGTGCCATTAAGTGTATCTTGCCTCTCCCTGTTCCTTCTGCCAAAATGCATCACCTCACACTTCGATTGGGTCGATTGGGCTTATACTCGCTGGGGTTTAGAAGAATGAGAGGGGATCTCATTGAAACTTATAAAATTCTAACAGGACTAGACAGACTAGATGCAGGAAGGATGTTCCCGATGGTGGGGGTGTCCAGAGCCAGGGGTCACAGTCTAAGGATAAGGGGTAAGCTATTTAGGACAGAGATGAGGAGGAATTTCTTCACCCAGAGAGTGGTGAACCTGTGGAATTCTCTGCCACAGAAGGCCGTTGAGGCCAATTCATTAAATATATTCAAGAAGGAGTTAGATATATGTCTTAAGGCTACAGGGATCAAGGGATATGGGGAGAAAGCAGGGACCGGGTACTGAATTTGGATGATCAGCCATGATCTCATTGAATGGCGGAGCAGGCTCGAGGGGCCGAATGGCCGACTCCTGCTCCTATCTTCTATGTTTCTATGTAACAGATGTTAAGCAAGTGCAGGGGCAGGGAAAGAGGAGGAGGGGAGGAAAGAACAAAAGGGAGGGTCTGTGATGGGGTGGACGGCAGGAGAGATTAAATGACAAAAAGGGACGATGGTGCAAGGCGAAAGGCGATGGTAATGGGACAGGTAAAGGAACAAGATATGGTTGTGGAGGAGATGTAAATGGGAATGGCAGAATCATCAACAGTTGCCGTCTGCAACAATAGGTGACTAATCCAGTAACATCACCGCTATGTTACTGTACCCCGTTAAAGGTGTGGGAGGTTCCCTTCTCTGAAGGATGTTGGCGACGACAATTGGGTTTCCGCAATAGTCGGGAAGATAAAATGCAACATAGAAACATAGAAGATAGGAGCAGGAGTGGGCCATTCGGCCCCTCGAGCCTGCTCCGCCATTCAATGCGATCATGGCTGATCATCCAAATTCAGTACCCTGTCCCTGCCTTCTCCCCATATCCCTTGATCCCTTTAGCCTTAAGAAATATATCCAACTCCTTTTTGAATGTATTTAAAGAAGCTTGTATTGTGAAGCTTGTGCCCCTTTGCCAGGCCCGCTGCCTGCGGCCCATCTCCCAGATTCCAGCCCCAGCTCTGTGCTGCCTGCGGCCTCTCTCCCAGATTCCAGCCCCAGCTCTGTGCTGCCTGCGGCCTCTCTCCCAGATTCCAGCCCCAGCTCTGTGCTGCCTGCGGCCCCTCTCTCAGATTCCAGCCCCAGCTCTGTGCTGCCTGAGCTGCTCTCACCTGGGGACATCGCGTCACAATCGGCCCCAGCGCACCTGAGCTGGAGAGGAGGCCCTGCCCACTAGCCGCGCCGCCATTGATTGGAGGACCAGGCCGCGCAGTTTAGTCCTCCCACCTTGGCCCTCGTCCTATTGGTCAGAGCTCCCGTCAATCACAGGCCGGGTCGGGCCTCCATCCACCTGAATGGCCTCTTCCTCTGATGACGTCACAATCGGGCCCCAGCCTCAGCGCCGGAGAGGAAGGTCCCGCCCCTTAGCCGCGCCGCCATTGGTTGGAGGACCAGGCCGCCCAGTTCAGTCCTCCCAGCTCAGCCCTCTTCCTATTGGTCCGCGCTCCCGTCAGTCAGAATCACATTGCTCCGGCTCACTCCGCCCCCCTGCGCGGCTCAATCCGCTCCGTTCGGTGTCACACACAGAAATCAAACAGAAACCCCACAGTGCAGATAGAGGCCATTTCGGCCCATCGAGCCTGCACCGACACATACCCCAACCGATCCCTGTAACCCCACGTATTTAATCCCCCTAACACTAAGGGTCAATTTATCATAGCCAATCAACCTAACCCGCACATCTTTGGACTGTGGGAGGAAACCGGAGCACCCGGAGAAAACCCACGCAAACACGGGGAGAATGTGCAAACTCCACACAGACAGTCACCCGAGGCCGGATTCGAACCCGGGTCTCTGGTGCTGTGAGGCAACAGTGCTATCCACTATGCCACCGTCCGCGGAGGTCCCGCCCGCCCGACTCTCAGGTTTGGTTTCTCTCGTCTTTTACTTTATAATCTCGCTCTCCGCTCCCCACTCACCTCGATTTAAATCGATTCCCCAACACTTTACCCCAGCTGCTGATTCTGCCTCTTCCCCATGCCCGGCCTTCCGTCTGCTCCCCGGAGGCCTCGCGCAGGTGCACTGGCAGCCTCGTGTTGTGGTGGGGCCGAATGAGCATGCGCGGCCCCGCCTCTCCACATTAAAAGGGACACCCACCCCCTCCACATTAAAAGGGACACCCACCCCCTCCACATTAAAAGGGACACCCACCCCCCTCCACATTTAAAGGGACTCCCTCCCCCCCTCTCATGTCCTCTACTGTGGAGGAGGAATTCCTGAAGCGGCAGAGCGGGGCTATAAAAGGACCCAGAGACCAGGTAAGGCCTACCAGCGTCGGCGGGAATCTCGAGCGGCAGCGGGGCTATAAAAGGCCCCAGAGACCAGGTAAGGCCTCACAGCGTCGGCGGGAATCTCGAGCGGCAGCGGGGCTATAAAAGGCCCCAGCGACCAGGTAAGGCCTCACAGCGTCGGCGGGAAACTCGAGCGGCAGAGCGGGGCTATAAAAGGCCCCAGAGACCAGGTAAGGCCTCACAGCGTCGGCGGGAATCTCGAGCGGCAGAGCGGGGCTATAAAAGGCCCCAGAGACCCAGGTAAGGCCTCACAGCGTCGGCGGGAATCTCGAGCGGCAGAGCGGGGCTATAAAAGGCCCCAGAGACCAGGTAAGGCCTCACAGTGTCGGCGGGAATCTCGAGCGGCAGAGCGGGGCTATAAAAGGCCCCAGAGACCAGGTAAGGCCTCACAGTGTCGGCGGGAATCTCGAGCGGCAGAGCGGGGCTATAAAAGGCCCCAGAGACCAGGTAAGGCATCACAGCGTCGGCGGGAATTTCGAGAGGCAGAGCGGGGCTATAAAAGGCCCCAGAGACCAGGTAAGGCCTCAGAGGGTCGGCAGGAATCTCGAGCAGCAGAGCGGGGCTATAAAAGGCCCCAGAGACCAGGTAAGGCCTCACAGTGTCGGCGGGAATCTCGAGCGGCAGAGCGGGGCTATAAAAGGCCCCAGAGACCAGGTAAGGCCTCAGAGGGTCGGCGGGAATCTCGAGCGGCAGAGCGGGGCTATAAAAGGCCCCAGAGACCAGGTGAGGCCTCACAGTGTCGGCAGGAATCTCGAGAGGCAGAGCGAGGCTATAAAAGGCCCCAGAGACCAGGTAAGGCCTCACAGTGTCGGCGGGAATCTCGAGCGGCAGAGCGGGGCTATAAAAGGCCCCAGAGACCAGGTAAGGCCTCACAGTGTCGGCAGGAATCTCGAGCGGCAGAGCGGGGCTATAAAAGGCCCCAGAGACCAGGTAAGGCCTCACAGCATCAGCGGGAATCTCGAGCGGCAGAGCGGGGCTATAAAAGGCCCCAGAGACCAGGTAAGGCCTCACAGCATCGGCGGGAATCTCGAGCGGCAGAGCGGGGCTATAAAAGGCCCCAGAGACCAGGTAAGGCCTCACAGTGTCGGTGGGAATCTCGAGCGGCAGAGCGGGGCTATAAAAGGCCCCAGAGACCAGGTAAGGCCTCACAGTGTCGGCGGGAATCCTGAGCGGCAGAGCGGGGCTATAAAAGGCCCCAGAGACCAGGTGAGGCCTCACAGTGTCGGCAGGAATCTCGAGCGGCAGAGCGGGGCTATAAAAGGCCCCAGAGACCAGGTAAGGCCTCACAGCGTCGGCGGGAATCTCGAGCGGCAGAGCGGGGCTATAAAAGGCCCCAGAGACCAGGTAAGGCCTCACAGCATCGGCGGGAATCTGAAGCGGCAGAGCGGGGCTATAAAAGGCCCCAGAGACCAGGTAAGGCCTCACAGTGTCGGTGGGAAACCTGAGCGGCAGAGCGGGGCTATAAAAGGCCCCAGAGACCCAGGTGAGGCCTCACAGCATCAGCGGGAATCTCGAGCGGCAGAGCGGGGCTATAAAAGGCCCCAGAGACCCAGGTAAGGCCTCACAGCATCAGCGGGAATCTCGAGCGGCAGAGCGGGGCTATAAAAGGCCCCAGAGACCAGGTAAGGCCTCACAGTGTCGACGGGAATCTCGAGCGGCAGAGCGGGGCTATAAAAGGCCCCAGAGACCAGGTAAGGCCTCACAGTGTCGGTGGGAAACCTGAGCGGCAGAGCGGGACTATAAAAGGCCCCAGAGACCAGGTAAGGCATCACAGCGTCGGCGGGAATCTCGAGCGGCAGAGCGGGGCTATAGAAGGCCCCAGAGACCAGGTAAGGCCTCACAGCGTCGGCGGGAATCTCGAGCGGCAGAGCGGGGCTATAAAAGGACCCAGAGACCAGGTAAGGCCTCACAGCATCGGCGGGAATCTCGAGCGGCAGAGCGGGGCTATAAAAGTCCCCAGAGACCAGGTAAGGCCTCACAGCATCGGCGGGAATCTCGAGCGGCAGAGCGGGGCTATAAAAGGCCCCAGAGACCAGGTAAGGCATCACAGCGTCGGCGGGAAACTCGAGCGGCAGAGCGGGGCTATAAAAGGCCCCAGAGACCAGGTAAGGCCTCACAGCATCGGCGGGAATCTGAAGCGGCAGAGCGGGACTATAAAAGGCCCCGGAGACCAGGTAAGGCCTCACAGCGTCGGCGGGAATCTCGAGCGGCAGAGCGGGGCTATAAAAGGCCCCAGAGACCAGGTAAGGCCTCACAGCATCGGCGGGAATCTGAAGCGGCAGAGCGGGACTATAAAAGGCCCCAGAGACCAGGTAAGGCCTCACAGCGTCGGCGGGAATCTCGAGCGGCAGAGCGGGGCTATAAAAGGCCCCAGAGACCCAGGTAAGGCCTCACAGTGTCGGTGGGAATCTCGAGCGGCAGAGCGGGGCTATAAAAGGCCCCAGAGACCAGGTAAGGCCTCACAGCATCGGCGGGAATCTGAAGCGGCAGAGCGGGACTATAAAAGGCCCCAGAGACCAGGTAAGGTCTCACAGTGTCGGCGGGAATCTCGAGCGGCAGAGCGGGGCTATAAAAGGCCCCAGAGACCAGGTAAGGCCTCACAGCGTCGGCGGGAATCTCGAGCGGCAGAGCGGGGCTATAAAAGGCCCCAGAGACCAGGTAAGGCCTCACAGCGTCGGCGGGAATCTCGAGCGGCAGAGCGGGGCTATAAAAGGCCCCAGAGACCCAGGTAAGGCCTCACAGCGTCGGCGGGAATCTCGAGCGGCAGAGCGGGGCTATAAAAGGCCCCAGAGACCAGGTAAGGCCTCACAGTGTCGGCGGGAATCTCGAGCGGCAGAGCGGGGCTATAAAAGGCCCCAGAGACCAGGTAAGGCCTCACAGTGTCGGCGGGAATCTCGAGCGGCAGAGCGGGGCTATAAAAGGCCCCAGAGACCAGGTAAGGCATCACAGCGTCGGCGGGAATTTCGAGAGGCAGAGCGGGGCTATAAAAGGCCCCAGAGACCAGGTAAGGCCTCAGAGGGTCGGCAGGAATCTCGAGCAGCAGAGCGGGGCTATAAAAGGCCCCAGAGACCAGGTAAGGCCTCACAGTGTCGGCGGGAATCTCGAGCGGCAGAGCGGGGCTATAAAAGGCCCCAGAGACCAGGTAAGGCCTCAGAGGGTCGGCGGGAATCTCGAGCGGCAGAGCGGGGCTATAAAAGGCCCCAGAGACCAGGTGAGGCCTCACAGTGTCGGCAGGAATCTCGAGAGGCAGAGCGAGGCTATAAAAGGCCCCAGAGACCAGGTAAGGCCTCACAGTGTCGGCGGGAATCTCGAGCGGCAGAGCGGGGCTATAAAAGGCCCCAGAGACCAGGTAAGGCCTCACAGTGTCGGCAGGAATCTCGAGCGGCAGAGCGGGGCTATAAAAGGCCCCAGAGACCAGGTAAGGCCTCACAGCATCAGCGGGAATCTCGAGCGGCAGAGCGGGGCTATAAAAGGCCCCAGAGACCAGGTAAGGCCTCACAGCATCGGCGGGAATCTCGAGCGGCAGAGCGGGGCTATAAAAGGCCCCAGAGACCAGGTAAGGCCTCACAGTGTCGGTGGGAATCTCGAGCGGCAGAGCGGGGCTATAAAAGGCCCCAGAGACCAGGTAAGGCCTCAGTGTCGGCGGGAATCCTGAGCGGCAGAGCGGGGCTATAAAAGGCCCCAGAGACCAGGTGAGGCCTCACAGTGTCGGCAGGAATCTCGAGCGGCAGAGCGGGGCTATAAAAGGCCCCAGAGACCAGGTAAGGCCTCACAGCGTCGGCGGGAATCTCGAGCGGCAGAGCGGGGCTATAAAAGGCCCCAGAGACCAGGTAAGGCCTCACAGCATCGGCGGGAATCTGAAGCGGCAGAGCGGGGCTATAAAAGGCCCCAGAGACCAGGTAAGGCCTCACAGTGTCGGTGGGAAACCTGAGCGGCAGAGCGGGGCTATAAAAGGCCCCAGAGACCCAGGTGAGGCCTCACAGCATCAGCGGGAATCTCGAGCGGCAGAGCGGGGCTATAAAAGGCCCCAGAGACCCAGGTAAGGCCTCACAGCATCAGCGGGAATCTCGAGCGGCAGAGCGGGGCTATAAAAGGCCCCAGAGACCAGGTAAGGCCTCACAGTGTCGACGGGAATCTCGAGCGGCAGAGCGGGGCTATAAAAGGCCCCAGAGACCAGGTAAGGCCTCACAGTGTCGGTGGGAAACCTGAGCGGCAGAGCGGGACTATAAAAGGCCCCAGAGACCAGGTAAGGCATCACAGCGTCGGCGGGAATCTCGAGCGGCAGAGCGGGGCTATAGAAGGCCCCAGAGACCAGGTAAGGCCTCACAGCGTCGGCGGGAATCTCGAGCGGCAGAGCGGGGCTATAAAAGGACCCAGAGACCAGGTAAGGCCTCACAGCATCGGCGGGAATCTCGAGCGGCAGAGCGGGGCTATAAAAGTCCCCAGAGACCAGGTAAGGCCTCACAGCATCGGCGGGAATCTCGAGCGGCAGAGCGGGGCTATAAAAGGCCCCAGAGACCAGGTAAGGCATCACAGCGTCGGCGGGAAACTCGAGCGGCAGAGCGGGGCTATAAAAGGCCCCAGAGACCAGGTAAGGCCTCACAGCATCGGCGGGAATCTGAAGCGGCAGAGCGGGACTATAAAAGGCCCCGGAGACCAGGTAAGGCCTCACAGCGTCGGCGGGAATCTCGAGCGGCAGAGCGGGGCTATAAAAGGCCCCAGAGACCAGGTAAGGCCTCACAGCATCGGCGGGAATCTGAAGCGGCAGAGCGGGACTATAAAAGGCCCCAGAGACCAGGTAAGGCCTCACAGCGTCGGCGGGAATCTCGAGCGGCAGAGCGGGGCTATAAAAGGCCCCAGAGACCCAGGTAAGGCCTCACCGTGTCGGTGGGAATCTCGAGCGGCAGAGCGGGGCTATAAAAGGCCCCAGAGACCAGGTAAGGCCTCACAGCATCGGCGGGAATCTGAAGCGGCAGAGCGGGACTATAAAAGGCCCCAGAGACCAGGTAAGGTCTCACAGTGTCGGCGGGAATCTCGAGCGGCAGAGCGGGGCTATAAAAGGCCCCAGAGACCAGGTAAGGCCTCACAGCGTCGGCGGGAATCTCGAGCGGCAGAGCGGGGCTATAAAAGGCCCCAGAGACCAGGTAAGGCCTCACAGTGTCGGGGGGAATCTCGAGCGGCAGAGCGGGGCTATAAAAGTCCCCAGAGACCAGGTAAGGCCTCACAGCGTCAGCGGGAATCTCGAGCGGCAGAGCGGGGCTATAAAAGGCCCCAGAGACCCAGGTAAGGCCTCAGAGCGTCGGCGGGAATCTCGAGCGGCAGAGCGGGACTATAAAAGGCCCCAGAGACCAGGTAAGGTCTCACAGTGTCGGCGGGAATCTCGAGCGGCAGAGCGGGGCTATAAAAGGCCCCAGAGACCAGGTAAGGCCTCACAGCGTCGGCGGGAATCTCGAGCGGCAGAGCGGGGCTATAAAAGGCCCCAGAGACCAGGTAAGGTCTCACAGTGTCGGCGGGAATCTCGAGCGGCAGAGCGGGGCTATAAAAGGCCCCAGAGACCAGGTAAGGCCTCAGAGCGTTGGCGGGAATCTCGAGCGGCAGGGCGGGGCTATAAAAGGCCCCAGAGACCAGGTAAGGCCTCACAGCATCGGGGGGAATCTCGAGCGGCAGAGCGGGGCTATAAAAGGCCCAGAGACCAGGTAAGGCCTCACAGTGTCGGCGGGAATCTCGAGCGGCAGAGCGGGGCTATAAAAGGCCCCAGAGACCAGGTAAGGCCTCAGAGCGTTGGCGGGAATCTCGAGCGGCAGGGCGGGGCTATAAAAGGCCCCAGAGACCAGGTAAGGCCTCACAGCATCGGGGGGAATCTCGAGCGGCAGAGCGGGGCTATAAAAGGCCCAGAGACCAGGTAAGGCCTCACAGCATCGGGGGGAATCTCGAGCGGCAGAGCGGGGCTATAAAAGGCCCAGAGACCAGGTAAGGCCTCACAGCGTCGGCGGGAATTTCAGCGGCAGAGCGGGGCTATAAAAGGCCCCAGAGACCAGGTAAGGCCTCACAGCATCGGCGGGAATCTCGAGCGGCAGAGCGGGGCTATAAAAGGCCCCAGAGACCAGGTAAGGCCTCACAGTGTCGGCGGGAATCTCGAGCGGCAGAGCGGGGCTATAAAATGCCCCAGAGACCCAGGTAAGGCCTCACAGTGTCGGCGGGAATCTCGAGCGGCAGAGCGGGACTATAAAAGGCCCCAGAGACCAGGTAAGGTTTACCAGTCTCCGAACTCGGAACTCGGAGAGAAGGAGAGAGGTAAAAAGTAATCCAAGTGTGACGTCACCAGAAAGCGGGTAAGTGATTGGTTGGTAAGTATTTCTCTCTTTTTTAAGCTTAAACTCTGTGGTTTATAGTTTCTAAGGTGCGATATTCATCATCTAGAATCGGGGCAGAAGGTATTTAAAAATAATATTAATAAATGTAATTAATTACATAGAATGGGAGATCAGGTGATGTGTTGCTGCTGCAATATGTGGGAGCTGGTGGACACCATTGATGCTCACGGTGATCACATTTGCAGTAAGTGTTGGCTGCTCGAGGAATTCCGGCTCCGTGTTGAAGAGCTGGAGTCCGAGCTTCAAACACTGAGACAAATCAGGGAGGGGGAGAGTTACCTGGACTCTGTGTATCAGGAGGTAGTCACACCAATTAGATTAATTAATTCAGATGTAGTCCGTGGCCAGGGTCAGGATGCTGTGACTAGAAGTGAGGCAGGTACGGGGATCCAGGAGGTAGTGTTGGAGGAGCCGCAGCCCTTGCTCTTGCCCAACAGGTTTGAGGCTCTTACTCCCTGTGGGGATGGGAACAGGGACTGCGGGGAGGATGAGCAACCTGGCCACAGCACCATGGAGCGGGGGGCCATTCAAGTGGGGGGAGTTAAAAGAAATGTTGTAGTGGTAGGGGATAGTATCGTTAGGGGGATAGATAGAGTTCTTTGCAGCTGAGAGCGAGAGTCCCGAAGGCTGTGTTGCCTGCCCGGTGCCAGGGTTAAGGACATCTCCTCTGGGCTGGAGAGAAACTTGGAGTGGGAGGGGGAGGATCCAGTTGTCGTCGTCCATGTTGGTACCAACGACATAGATAGGACAAGGAAGGAGGTTCTGCTGAGGGAGTTTGAGCAGCTTGGGGCCAAATTAAAAAGCAGAACCACAAGGGTAATAATCTCTGGATTACTACCTGAGCCACGTGCAAATTTGGCTAGGGTAAATAAAATTAGAGAGTTAAATGCGTGGCTCAAAGACTGGTGTGGGAGAAATGGGTTTTGCTTCCTGGGACACTGGCATCAGTACTGGGACAGGAGGGAGCTGTTCCGTTGGGACGGACTTCACTTGTCCAGTGCTGGGACTAGAGTCCTGGTGAATCGAATAACTAGGGCTGTAGAGAGGGCTTTAAACTAATTAGTGGGGGGGAGGTTTTAAGAGAGCGAAAAATAAAAATGACAGTGGAGAAGGCAATAGAGCAAGGTAGCAGTGGGGGAATTAAAAACCAGAGCGTGTCAGGAAGGGACAGAATGAATAATGATAAAGGTAAAGTAGTAAAAGGGGTAAAAGCAGGAATAAATTGTCAGAAAACATATTTGAAAGTTCTTTATCTGAATGCACGCAGCATTTGTAACAAAATTGACGAGTTGACGGTGCAAATAACTACACATGGGTATGATCTGGTGGCCATTACGGAAACATGGCTGCAAGATAATCATGACTGGGAACTAAACATACAAGGGTATTTGACAATTAGGAAGGACAGACAGGAAGGAAAGGGAGGTGGGGTTGCTATGTTAATCAAGGATGGAATCACTGCAATAGTCAGAAATGATATTGGGTCAAAGGATCAGGATAGTGAAACAGTTTGGGTGGAGATAAGGAATAATAAGGGGAAAAAGTCACTTGTGGGCGTAGTCTATAGGCCTCCTAACAGCTGCAACTCTGTTGGTCGGAGGATAAATCAGGAAATAGTTGGGGCTTGTAATAAGGGAACAGCTATAATCATGGGGGATTTTAACTTTCATATTGACTGGACTAATCAAATTGGGCAGGGCAGCATTGAGGAAGAGTTCATAGAGTGTGTTAGGGACGGGTTCCCTGAGCAGTATGTAACTGAACCAACCAGGGGGCAGGCAATCTTAGATGTGGTCCTGTGTAATGAGACAGGATTAATAAAAAATGTCCTAGTAAAGGATCCCCTTGGACTGAGTGACCATAATATGGTTGAATTCCAAATTCAGTTTGAGGGTGAGAGAGTTGGATCTCAAACCAGCGTACTAAGCTTAAATAAAGGAGACTATGAAGGTATGAGAGTAGAATTGACTGAAGTGGACTGGGAAAACAGATTAAAGTGTAAGACGGTACAAGAGCAGTGGTCTACATTCAAGGAGCTATTTCACATCTTTCAAGATAAATATATTCCACTGAGGAAAAAGGGGAGTAAAAGAAAAGACAGCCATCCGTGGCTTAGTAAAGTAATAAAGGATAGTATTCGACTGAAAACAAGGGCATATAAAGTAGCCAAATCTAGTTAGAGGATAGAAGATTGGGAAACATTTAAAAGCCAGCAAACAATAACTAAAAGATTAATTAAGAAAGGGAAGATAGATTGCGAAAGTAAACTAGCAAAAAATATATAAACAGATAGCAAGAGTTTCTACAGCTATATAAAAAGAAAAAGGGTGGCTAAAGTGAACGTTGGTCCCTTAGAGGATGGGACCGGGAAACTAGTGGTGGGGAACATGGAGATGGCAAAGATGCTGAACAAATATTTTGTATCAGTCTTTACAGTAGAGGACACTAAAAATATCCCAAGACTGGACAAACAGGGGGCAATGGGGGGGTGGGGGCGGAGGAGCTAAACACGATTAAAATCACTAAGGAGATGGTACTCAGTAAAATAATGGGACGTAAGGCGAATAAATCCCCCGGACCTGATGGCCTACATCCTAGGGTCTTGAGATAAGTGGCGGTAGGGATTGTGGATGCATTAGTGATCATTTTCCAGAACTCCCTGGACTCAGGAAAGGTCCCGGCAGATTGGAAAACTGCTAATGTAACAGCCTTACTTAAGAAGGGAAGTAGACAAAAAGCTGGAAACTATAGACCAGTTAGCCTAACATCTGTGGTTGGCAAAATGTTGGAGTCCATTATTAAGGAAACAGTAACAGAGCATTTGGATAAACATAATTTAATAGGACAGAGTCAGCATGGTTTTACGAAGGGGAAGTCATGTTTGACAAATTTGCTCGAATTCTTTGAGGATGTAACATACAGGGTGGATAAAGGGGAACCAGTGGATGTGGTGTATTTGGACTTCCAAAAGGCATTTGACAAGGTGCCACACAAAAGATTACTGACCAAGATAAAAAATTACAGGATTGGGGGTAATATGCTGGCATGGGTGGAAGATTGGCTATCTAACAGAAAACAGAGAGTTGGGATAAATGGTTCGTTCTCGGGCTAGCAATCAGTAACTAGTGGTGTTCCACAGGGGTCAGTGCTGGGACCCCAACTCTTTACAATCTATATTAACGATTTGGAGGAAGGGACCGAGTGCAACATATCCAAGTTTGCCGACGATACAAAGATGGGAGGGAAAGCAGTGAGTGAGGAGGTCATAAAAAACCTGCAAAAGGACATAGACAGGCTAAGTGAGTGGGCAGAGATTTGGCAGATGGAATATAATGTTGGAAAGTGTGAGGTTATGCACTTTGGCAGGAAAAATCAAAGAGCAAGTTATTATCTAAATGGAGAGAAACTGCAAAGTGCTACAGTACAAAGGGATCTGGGGGTCCTGGTGCATGAAACACAGAAGGTTAGTATGCAGGTGCAGCAGGTGATCAGGAAGGCCAATGGAATCTTGGCTTTTATTGCAAGGGGGATGGAGTATAAAAGCAGGTAAGTCTTGCTGCAGTTATACAGGGTATTGGTGAGGCCACATCTGGAATACTGCATGCAGTTTTGGTTTCCATATTTAAGAAAAGATATACTTGCTCTCGATGCGGTTCAGAGAAGGTTCACTCGGTTGATTCCAGAGATGAGGGGGTTGACGTATGAGGAAAGGTTGAGTAGGTTGGGACTCTACTCATTGGAGTTCAGAAGAATGAGAGGCGATCTTATCGAAACATATAAGATTGTGAGGGGGCTTGATCGGGTGGATACGGTGAGGATGTTTCCACTGATGGGTGAGACTAGAACTAGGGGGCATAATCTTAGAATAAGGGGCTGCCCTTTCAAAACTGAGATGAGGAGAAACTTCTTCACTCAGAGGGTAATAAATCTATGGAATTTGCTACCCCAGAGAGCTGTGGAAGCTGCAACATTAAATAAATTTAAAATGGAGGTAGACATTTTCCTAGCAGATAAGGGAATTAGGGGTTACGGGGAGAGGGCAGGGAAGTGGACGTGAGTCTAGATTCAGATCAGCCATGATCCTATTGAATGGCGGAGCAGGCCCGAGGGGCCGTATGGCCTACTCCTGCTCCTATTTCTTATGTTCTTATGTTTACGGGATGGTTTCCTGGACCAATATGTCGAGGAACCAACCAGAGATCAGGCCATCTTAGACTGGGTATTATGTAACGAGAAAGGATTAATTAGCAATCTTGTTGTACGAGGCCCCTTGGGTCGGAGTGATCATAATATGATCGAATTCTTAATTAAGATGGAGAATGAAATTGTTGACTCAGAGACTCGGGTCCTAAATTTAAATAAAGGAAACTACGATGATCTGAGGAACGAGTTGGGTAGCATTGATTGGGGAATGTCACTCAAAGGGTTGACGGTGGATAGGCAATGGCAAACATTCAAAGACCGCATGGATGAACTACAGAATTTATTCATCCCAGTTTGGCATAAAAATAAAACAAAAAAGGTGACTCAACCGTGGCTAACAAGGGAAATTAGGGATAGCATAAGATCCAAGGAGAGGACATATAAATTGGCCAGAAAAAGCAGTAAACCTGAGGATTGGGAGCAGTTTAGGATTCAACAAAGGAGTACAAAGGGATTAATTAAGAAGGGGAAAATAGAATATGAGAGTAAGCTTGCAGGGAACATAAAAACTGGCTGTAAAAGCTTTTATAGATATGTGAAGAGAAAAAGAACATAAGAACATAAGAAGTAGGAGCAGAAGTAGACCCTACGGCCCCTCGGGCCTGCTCCGCCATTCAATAGGATTGTGGCTGATCCGAACCTTTGCCCTGTCGAGGACGCCTGGCCGGCGAACTGGCAAGAGTTGGAGGCCAAAGTCGCCACTCGCTTAGGACGCTAGACAGGACTGCTCCGAGTGTTGTCCTACAGGGGTCGAGCGCTGGTCATAAACCAGCTGGTGGCTGCCATGTTGTGGTACCGGTTGGTCACTTTGATCCCTCCGCCTGCGTTTGTCGCCAAGATGCAGAAGAAGCTCATCGACTTCTTCTGGGACAAAAGGAAGCACTGGGTCTCTGCCGCGGTTCTGAGTCTCCCGCTTAGGGAGGGCGGTCAGGCGCTGGTGTGCCTTCGCACCCAGGCTGCGACTTTCCATCTTCAGACGCTGCAGAGATACCTGTACGTCGAGAATCCTCCGAGATGGTGTGCGCTGGCGATGTATTTTTTCCGCCAGCTGCACGGCCTCAATTACAACATGCAGCTCCTGTTTGTGAAAGTGGGCGGCACGCGTGCCAGCCTGCAGGAGCTGCCTGTCTTTTACCAGAAACTGCTATGGGTTTGGAACTACGTCGCTTCCAGGCGGAGCTCTCCCCCGTCAGGAATGGCGGCTGTCCTTCGGGAGCCGCTGCTCAGGAATCCACACCTCCACGACCGCGGGTTCAGGCAGCTGGCGGAGGGCAGGGCTGTGCCTGGCAAGGTGACCAGAGTCGGGGACCTGCTCGATGGTGGAGGAGCGGGCTGGATGGCGCCGGAGAAGTTGGCGCGGCGCATGTCTTGGGCCAACGTCCAGCTCGCGGTCAAAGCCATCGAGTCGATGAAAGCGACACTGCGCCCCGGCGCCACAAGGTATATCGAGGCGGCTGAAGCACATGGGGCAATCCCGTCCGAGCTTTCCCCCGTTCGGACGGAATTCCTCATCGGCGCCCGGCCCCGAAACCCCCTTGGGAACTGGCGCCTCACAACTTGAGCTGCCTCGAGGAAATACCCTCCGTGCCTTTTCATTCCACACGGAGGTGTTTCCTGTACGGGCTGCTCCTGCACACTCTCCACTTTGCCATCTTCGCCTGCCGTCCGGACACGCCTTGGCGTGCCGTCTTGCCTTCCGGCGGAGGCGGAGGTCCCCAGTGGAGGGCTCTCTATGCGGGAGTCCTCCCTTGTTCTATTGGGGACTTGGCCTGGAGGGTGTTGCACGGAGCAGTCCCGTGCAATGTATTTTTTAATAGGTTCACGGACTCCCAGGCCGCCTGTTTTTTCTGCGGCCTGGAGGAGTCCGTTTTTCATATATATACAGAGTGTGAGAGGTTGCAGCCCCTCTTCCATTACTTGAAGGGGCTGCTCCTCGATTTTTGGTTGCACTTCAGTCCCACGCTCTTGATCTACGGTCACCCGGTGCGGAGGGGAGCGGGCAGGTTGGAGGACCTCCTCGTGGGTCTGCTCCTGGGCCTGGTTAAAAAAGCCATCAATTGGTCCTGGCAGCGGGCGGTCGAAGGGGTCATCCAGCCGGATTGCCTGCCTCTCTTCCGCGGCCATGTTCGCGCCTGTGTGGCCCTGGAGATGGAGCACGCGGTGTCCGCCGGCACGCTCGACTATTTCCGCAACCGGTGGGCGCCGCGGGGACTGGAGTGCATAATTGATTTGGACAACCAAATTTTAATTTGATTTGTTAAGGTTTATTTAAAGTTTTATTAGTTACAGTGTATTTGTTTATGTTTGGTTCAACCAAAAGAGTGCCCCTCTGGATCCTTTGGATTGGTGGGAGTCTTACTTATAAGAGGTGGGTTTTACTCATAAGGGCTGGGTTGGTGATGAATGATGGTTGCCCTGTGTTAATATTATGTTCTGTTCTTACTTAATAAAAGCCTTGAGTTTTAAGCCTTAACCTCTTGGATTCAGACCATTGTTCGGCACTTCAATTTTATTAAGTAACAACTTTTGGAAGATGGATCGATTATTGAAACCAGAGCGTTTGGATATCGATCCCCATTCGGCAGATGCGTCGAAGAAATTTACGCATTGGCTTCGATGTTTTGAACACTTCATCGCATCATTCACTGATCCGACGGTTAACAAGTTGGGTCTTTTAACCAACTTGGTAAGTCATCAAACTTACTTCATAATTGAAGATATTACTACTTATGAAGAGGCCCTGGCAGCCCTTAAAGCCCAGTACCTTAAGTCGGTCAATGAAGTATACGCCAGGTATCTTTTGTCTACTCGCAGGCAATTACCCGAGGAATCTCTGGACGATTTCCTGCAGGACCTTAAGGCTTTGGCTAATGATTGCAACTACAAGGCTGTCTCTGCCATAGTGTATCAGGAAGAAGCCATCCACGATTCTTTCATATCTGGTCTCCGATCTAATTATATTAGACAGAGACTTCTCGAGAATGACTCGTTAGTTTTAAAAACGGTCATCGCTACTGCTCGATCATTAGAGGTAGCCCAGAAGAATTTAGAAGTGTATGCATCAGCCCATGCGTCTCTTTCAGCCTCGTGTGCTCTGAGTATGGAGGCATCCATAACACCAAAGGAGCCTCCACTTAATCCTATTGTTGCGGCTGTACCCCATGGGTCTAAGTGTTATTTTTGTGGCCAATCTAAACATCCCAGGCAAAGATGCCCAGCCAGAGAGGCTACCTGTTTTAAATGTAAGAAACGGGGACATTTTAGTAAAGTGTGTAAGGGTAATCCTGTACCCGATGTTTTCTCTGCTGTTGCCTCGGTTACGGTTGACCAGCCCATACCGAGTTCCTTGTCAAAATCTATGATGGACATCAAGATTAATGGTCATCCTACTGGGTGTTTGATAGACTGTGGCAGTACTGAAAGTTTTATACACCCCAACCTTGTTAACTCCTGTTCATTGAAGGTGTATCCTACTCGAAGTGAAATCGTGATGGCGTCTAAGTCCCTTACTTCGGAGGTAACTGGATATTGTAAAGTCACATTGACCATTAAGGATACGGAGTATAAGGACTTTAAACTCCTCATATTACCTCAGTTGTGTGTGAACTTAATTTTAGGCTTGGACTTCCAGTGTCAGCATGAGAGTGTCACCCTTAAGTATGGTGGATCCCAGCCTCCGCTCACAGTCTGCGGCCTTTCTACTTTAAAAATAAGTCCGCCTTCTTTGTTCATGAACCTTGCTCCTAATTGTAGACCTATAGCGACTAAGAGTCGACGGTATAGTTCAGAAGATAAAAAATTTATAAAAGAGGAAGTGGAAAGGCTTCAACGGGAGGGAATCATCGAACACAGTAATAGTCCGTGGCGTGCCCAGGTGGTGGTGGTTAAAACTAATGAAAAGAAAAGACTTGTGGTCGATTATAGCCAGACTATAAACTTGTATACCCAATTAGACGCCTATCCTTTGCCTCGTATTTCTGAGATGGTGAACCAGATTGCTCAGTACCGCGTGTTCTCCACCATTGATTTAAAGTCTGCCTACCATCAACTCCCCATTAAAATAGAAGACCGACCTTATACGGCCTTCGAAGCTAATGGGCGCCTGTACCAATTCCTTAGGGCGCCCTTTGGAGTGACGAATGGGGTATCCATCTTCCAACGGGAGATGGATTGTATGGTGGATGAATACGCATTGGAAGCAACATTCCCGTACCTGGACAATGTTACTATCTGTGGGCGCGACCAACGGGAGCATGATCAAAATCTCACGAAGTTCCTAGAGACTGCAAAGAGGTTAAACCTGACCTACAACGAAAACAAGTGTACCTTCAATACTACACGTTTGTGTATTCTTGGTTGCGTTGTGGAGAATGGGGTAATTGGGCCGGATCCTGAAAGATTACGCTGTAGGAGTCTACGTACTCCTAGCAAAAAATACTGAACTCGGAGAGGTTCAACAGAAAAGGTTTAATTGTTGAGACTGCATGTTGAACACAAAAATGGCGTCAGAGACTACACCAAGTCCGACTGCCTTTCATCAGTCCACAGCTTCGACTGCTCCTCCCCCGCTCTGGGCTTAACTATGTTGCAGATCGAGTTTCTTAAAGGTGTGATCCTTCTTAAAGGCATGATGCCTGATTTATAGTCTACAGACCGAAAAGCGGATTGTGTCCTTTCTGTGATCGGTACGCCACACAGCTCCCCCTGTATCCGCTAGTAGGGAGTGTACGAACCGGCGTGGCGGCTTGATAGCACGTCCGGAACGGCTCTTGGCGGTTGGTGTCGGGAGCGGGGCGGTCGGACGCGTCGGGCTCTTAGGCAGTCTGCCCCGCGGTGGGGGTTGGCCCACTTGAACGGGTTCATCGGGTTCTAGGTGTGCCAGCTTGAGCCGGTCAAACGACACCTTGTCAGTTCTGCCGCCCACTTCGAGGAGGAAGAACTTGTTCCCCGTCTGGAGTACCTTGTAGGGTCCATCGTATGGGGGCCATAGAGGTCCTCGGTGGGCATCATGGCGCATGAAAACAAATTTGGCCATGTGCAGGCTAGGTGGTACATAAGAACATAAGAAATAGGAGCAGGAGTAGGCCAATCGGCCCCTCGAGCCTGCTCCGCCATTCAATAAGATCATGGCTGATCTGATCCTAACCGCCAATCCCCTATCACAGAACCATCTCCTGAATCTAACAGTATTAGACACACAAAATAGGAGCAGGATCAGGCTACACGGCCCCTGGGCCCGCTCCGCTACCCACAGTGCCATGACCAATCCGAACCTAGACTCATGTCCAAATTCCTGCCCGCTCCCCGGAACCCTTAATTCCCTTGACTTCTAGGAATCTGTCTATTTCTGTTTTAAATTTATGTAATGATGTAGCTTCTACAGATTTTTGGGGCAGCATATTCCATGGACCTACCACCCTCTGAGTGAAGTAGTTCCTCCTCATCTCAGTTTTGAAAGAGCAGCCCCTTATTCTAAGACTATGCCCCCTAGTTCTAGTTTCACCCATCATCGGGAACATCTTCCCTGCATCCACCCGATCCAACCCCTTCACAATCTTATATGTTTCAATAAGATCACCTCTCATTCTTCTGAACTCCAATGAGTAGAGTCCCAATCTACTCAACCTCTCCTCATATGTCCATCCCCTCATCCCCGGGATTAACCGAGTGAACCTTCTTTGTACTGACTCGAGAGCAAATATGTCCTTTCTTAAGTATGGACACCAAAACTGTACGCAGTATTCCAGGTGCGGTCTCACCAATACCTTGTACAACTGAAGCAATACCTCCCTATTTTTATATTCTATCCCCCTAGCAATGAAAGCCAACATTCCATTGGCCTTCTTAATCACTTGCTGCACCTGCATACTAACCTTTTGAGTTTCGTGCACCAGGACCCCCAGATCCCTTTGTACTTCAGTACTTTCCAGTTTCTTGCCATTAAGATAATAACTTGCTCTACGATTTTTCCTGCCAAAGTGCATAACCTCACACTTTCCAGTATTGTATTCCATCTGCCAAATCTCTGCCCACTTACTTAGCCTGTCGATGTCCCCTTACAGGTTTTTTATGTCCTCCTCACTCACTACTTTCCCTCCCATCTTAGTATCATCTGCAAACTTTGATATGTTACACTCGGTCCCCTCCTCCAAATCGTTAATATAGATTGTAAAGAGTTGGGGACCCAGCACTGACCCCTGCGGAACACCACTAGTTACTGATTGCCAGTCTGAGAATGAACCATTTATCCCAACTCTCTGCCTTCTGTTAGATTGCCAATCCTCTATCCATGCCAGAATATTACCCCCAATCCCGTGATTTTTTATCTTAAGCAATAATCTTTTGTGTGGCACCTTGTCAAATGCCTTTTGGAAGTCTAAATACACTACGTCCACTGGTTCCCCTTTATCCACCCTATACGTTACTTCCTCAAAGAACTCCAGCAAATTTGTCAAACATGACTTCCCCTTCATAAAACCATGCTGACTTTGTCTTATTAAATTATGATTATCCAAATGTCCTGTTACTGTCTCCTTAATAATGGACTCCAAAATTTTACCTACCACAGATGTTAGGCTAACCGGTCTATAGTTTCCAGTCTTCTGTCTACTGCCCTTTTTAAACAAGGGTGTTACATTAGCAGTTTTCCAGTCTGCCGGGACCTTTGCTGAGTCCAGGGAGTTTTGGAAAATTATTACCAATGCATCCACAATCCCTACCGCCACTTCCCTCAAGACCCTAGGATGTAAGCCATCAGGTCCAGGTGATTTATCCGCCTTGAGTCCCATTATTTTACCGAGTACCACTTCCTTAGTGATTTTGATCGCGTCTAGCTCCTCCCCTCCTTTAGCCCCCTGTTTGTCCAGTGTTGGGATATTCTTAGTGTCTTCTACTGTAAAGACTGATGTAAAATATTCATTCAGTGTTTTTGCCATCTCCATATTTCCCACCATTAATTTCCCGGTCTCATCCTCTAAGGGACCAACATTTACTTTAGCCACCCTTTTTCTTTTTATATAACTATAAAAACTCTTACTATCTGTTTTTATATTTTTTGCTAATTTACTTTCATAATCTATCTTCCCTTTCTTAATCAATCTTTTTGTTATTTTTTGCTGTCTTTTAAAGTTTTCCCAATCCTCTATCCTCCCACTAGATTTGGCTACCTTATATGCCCTTGTTTTTAGTCGAATACTATCCTTAATTTCTTTACTTAGCCACGGATGGCTGTCTTTTCTTTTACACCCTTTTCTTCTCAGTGGAATATATTTTTTTGGGAAGTTGTAAAATAACTCCTTAAATGTACACCACTGATCATGTATCGTCTTACCCTTTAATCTATTTTCCCAATCCACTCTACTCAATTCCGCTCTCATACCTTCATAGTTTCCTTTATTCAAGCTTAGCACGCTTGTTTGAGATCCAACCTTCTCACCCTCTAATTGAATATGGAATTCAACCATGTTATGGTCACTCATTCCAAGGGGATCCTTTACTAGGACATTTTTAATTAATCCTGTCTCATTACACAGGACCAGATCTAAGGTTGCTTGTCCCCTGGTCGGTTCAGTTACATACTGCTCAAGAAACCCATCCCTAATACACTCAATGAACTCATCCTCAAGGCTGCCCTGCCCAATTTGATTTGTCCAATTAATATGATAGTTGAAATCCCCCATAATTATAGATGTTCCCTTATTACAAGCCTCAACTATTTCCTGATTGATACTCCGTCCAACAGAGTTGCCACTGTTCGGAGGCCTATAGACTACGCCCACTCGTGTTTTTTTCCCCTTATTATTCCTTACCTCCACCCAAACTGTTTCATTATCCTAATCTTTTGACTCAATATCATTTCTCTGTATTGCAGTGATTCCTTCCTTTATTAACATAGCCACCCCACCTCCCCTTCCTTCCTGCCTGTCCTTCCTGATCGTTAAATAACCTGGTATGTTTAATTCCCAGGCATTGTCACCCTGCAGCCATGTTTCTGTAATGGCCACAAGATCATACCCATATGTAGTTATTTATGCCATTAACTCATCTATTTTGTTATGAATGCTACGTGCATTCAGATAGAGAACTTTCAAAGATGTTTTGTGACACTTAGTTCCTGCTTTTGCCCTTTTTATTTCTTTACCTTTTACTCCATACCTTCTGCCCCTTCCTGACACGCTCTGGTTTTTAATTTCCCCACTGCTACCTAAGTCTGTGACCTTCTCTGGGTTGCTGGTTCGCCGTGGCGGCCGGTGGGTACCGGAGCGAACTGTTGTGCTCGGTTGGCGAAAGCGCGGCATTGCTGGTCAGCCGACCAGGGGGTCGTGGCGGTGGGCAGGAACTCTCCAGGTACGCGCAGCGGCTGGCCGTACACGAGTTCCGCCGCCGAGGCTTGCAGGTCTTCCTTGACCGCGGAGCGTAGGCCAAGTAGCACCCACGGGAGGCGGTCGACCCAAGCCTCGTCCTCGAGGCTGGCGCGGAGGGACGCCTTCATGGACCTGTGGAATCGCTCGCACAGTCCGTTGGCTTGGGGGTGGTAAGCCGTGGTGTGGTGAACGGCCACCCCGAGGTTTCAGGCGATGGCAGCCCACAGATCAGAGGTGAACTGCGGGCCTCTATCCGACGTCATCACAGAATCACAGAAACCCCACAATGCAGATAGAGGCCATTTCGGCCCATCGAGCCTGCACTGACACATATCCCACCCGATCCCCGTAACCCCTACACCAACACATATCCCACCCTATCCCCGTAACCCCACGTATTTAATCCCCCTAACGCTAAGGGTCAATCTATCATAGCCAATCAACCTAACCCGCACATCTTTGGACTGTGGGAGGAAACCGGAGCACCCGGAGGAAACCCACGCAAACACGGGGAGGATGTCTGTGTGGAGTTTGCACAGTCACCCGAGGCCGGATTCGAACCCGGCTCCCTGGCGCTGGTCATGTCGGAGGGGACGCTGAACCGAGCGACCCAGGTACCGATGAACGCCCTCGCGATGTCGGCGGTGGTGGTGGACGTCAGTGGAATGGCCTCGGGCCAGCGGGTGGTACGGTCCACGATTGTCAGCAGGTGCGTGTGAACTTGTGATGGCGGCAGGGGACCGACGAGGTCGATGTGGACGTGGTCAAACCTTCTTTCTGGCACGGTGAACTCCTCGAGTGGGGCTTTGATGTGCTGGTGGATTTTGGCACGCTGGCAAGCTATGCAGGATCTGGACCAGACGCGCACATCTTTGCGCAGGCCGCGCCAGACAAATCGGTTGGCCACCAGTCTAATGGACGCGCGGGTGCCGGGGTGTGAGAGGCCGTGGACGATGTCGAACACCCGTTTTCACCAGGACGCCGGGACTACGGGGCGGAGTTGCGCCAAGGAGGTGTCGCATTTGACTGTGACGGCGGACGGGCCGCAGGCGACATCGGTCAGTCGCAGCCCTGGGAGGGTTGTGGGCGCGGAGAGCAGATCGGGGTCGGTGCGTTGCTCCGCTGCCAGTTGAGCATAGTCCACTGCCAGGTGGGCGCCGTGGATGGCGAGGCGGGATAGGCAGTCGGCCACCACGTTGTCTCGACCGGAGACGTGCCGGATGTTCGTGGTGAATTCGGACACCGCGGCGAGCTGGCGTTGTTGCCTGGCTGACCACGGGTCCGCAGATTTTGCCATCGCGAATGTCAGGGGTTTGTGGTCGACAAACGCGGTGAAGGGGCGGCCCTCCAGAAGAAATCTAAAATGGCGGACTGCCAGGTACAGTGCGAGGAGCTCGCGGTCAAAGGTGCTGTATTTGGCCTCCGGGGGGCGCAGTTGGTGGCTGAAAAAGGCCAGCGGTTGCCAGGCCCCGTCGACCCACTGTTCGTACACGGCGCCGACCGCGTGGTCGGAGGCGTCCGTGGTGAGGGCCACCCTGGCGTTGGGCTGTGGGTGAGCGAGCATGGTGGTGTCGGCGAGCGCCTTTTTGGTCGAGTCGAAAGCGGTCAACATGTCCGCCGACCACTCGATCGTCATTCTGTCTTTCTTACCCTGGAAGGCTTCGTATAGGGGCCGCATGAGGGAGGCCGCTCCGGAAATGAAGCGGTTGTAAAAGTTGATCATCCCCAAGAACTCCTGGAGGCCTTTGATGGTGGTGGGCCGGGGGAACTGCTGGACGGCTTGCACCTTGGCGGGCAGGGGAATGGCTCTGTCCTGCGTGATGTGGTGGCCGAGGAATTCGATCCTGCTGAGGCCGAATTGGCACTTGGCTGGGCTGATGATGAGCCCGTGCTCACTGACCGCTGGAACAGGGTGCGGAGGTGCTCGATGTGAAGCTGCTTGGAGGAACTAGCTACCAGGATGCCATCCAGGTAGACAAAGAGGAACTTCAGGTCCTGGAGGACCGAGTCCATGAGCCGCTGGAAGGCCTGGGCCGCGTTTTTGAGGCCGAAGGGCATTCGGAGGAACTCTAATAACCCAAAGGGGTGATTATGGCCGTCTTGGGAATGTCCGTGGGGTGGACTTGCACCTGATGGTAACCGCGCACCAGTTCGACTTTGGAGAAGACTGAGCGGCCGGCCAGTCTAGCCAAGAAGTCTTGAATGTGCGGTATGGGGTACCAGTCCGGCATGGTGGCGTCGTTTAGGCGCCGGTAGTCCCCGCAGGGGCGCCATCCCCCATCGGGTTTGGTGACGATGTGGAGTGGGGAGGCCCAGGGGCTGTTGGAGCGGCGGATGATGCTGAGCGGTTCCATTGTGGCGAACTCGGCCCGCGCGATCTCCAGCTTGGCTGGGTCCAGCCTGCGGGCGTGGGCATACACCAGTGTGCCTGTGATGGGGATGAAGTGTTCTACCCCGTGCTTAGCAACTTTCGCGGAGAAGGTCGGGTTGGTGAGGGCTGGGAACTCAGCCAGGAGTGCTGAGTAGTCGTCCGTTGAGCGGGCGCGGCACTGCCACGCCATTTTGGCGGGTTGTGAGGGGGCCATAGCGCCCGGGATAGGTGACATGGTGTTCATGTCCACGAAGCGGCGCCGAGGCCTGTTGACCAACAGGCCGTGGGCGCACAGGAAATCTGCACCGAGGAGCGGGGCGAGCACCTTGGCGGTGATAAACTCCCAGTGGTAGCGGCGGCCTGCGAGGTCGATGGTGACGGTGCGGGTGCCGTACGTCCGGATGTCGGTGCCGTTGGCGACAGCCAGCGCAGGGCCGCAGCCGCCTCACTGGATCTCGAGGGTGGACGCGGGGATGATGCTGCGCTGCACACCCGTGTCGCATAGGAAACGGCGTCCGGAGGCGCTGTCCGTAACGTACAGCAGCGCGCCTGCTTGCCCCACGGCCATAGTGTAGGCCAATGTGGGGGCGGTTGGAAACGTGCAGGGGTGGCTGCAGCGGCGTGCCCGTGCACCAAACCGGGTATGGAAGTAGCAGTAGCCCTGGGTCGGAGGGCTTGGGGGACGTGGGGGCCTCGTGGCCGAGCTGTGTGGCCACGCGATAGAGGGTGGAGCGCGCGCCAACGCTGCGGAGGCCAGGTCAGGGGAGACGGCGTGGTTGGAGCCGGCGGACAGGAGATTATCGGCTTCATCGGCCAGGGCCTCAAGGTCCATGAGGCTGGATGCCACAACCGCCGGGCGGATGCTGGGAGGTAGTTGGCGGATAAAGAGCGTGTGGAAGAGGGAGCCGGGCGGTTTCTTGTCGGTCAGAGCAAGCATGTGTGAGAGCATGTCTGACGGCGTGGAGTCACCGAGGCCCGGGAGGTCGAGGAGGTGGCAGTTGCGCAAAAATTGGGAGGCTGTGAATTTTTTAAGGAGCGCGGCCTTGAGATGTGCGTACTTGCCTTCCTCCGAAGGGTTTTGTAGTTTTGTCCAGACTTTCGTGATTGTGGAGCTGCTCAGGGAGGTGAGGAGGTAGTCGTACATCATTGCGTCGGCGGTGATGCCGCGGAGTCGGAATTGCGATTCGGCTTGAAGGAACCAGGCGGTGGCTAGGTTCTCCCAGAACTCCGGCAGCTTCACAGAAACTGCGTTTGTGTCAGCCATGGTTACGCTTAGGAGTCGTCCTGAGCGTCGGGGTCACCAATGTAGGAGTCTACGTACTCCTAGCAAAAAATACTGAACTCGGAGAGGTTCAACAGAAAAGGTTTAATTGTTGAGACTGCATTTTGAACTCAAAAATGGCGTCAGAGACTACACCAAGTCCGACTGCCTTTCATCAGTCCACAGCTTCGACTGCTCCTCCCCCGCTCTGGGCTTAACTATGTTGCAGATCAAGTTTCTTAAAGGTGTGATCCTTCTTAAAGGCATGATGCCCGATTTATAGTCTACGGACCGAAAAGCGGATTGTGTCCTTTCTGTGATCGGTACGCCACAACGCCCACTTAAGGAATTACCTTTACCTCACACTGTAAAAGCTTTAAGAAGGTGTCTGGGATTCTTCTCGTACTATGCCCAGTGGGTGGCTAACTACTCAGATAAAGTCCGACCTCTTATTAAGTCGACGTCTTTTCCGCTGTCGGCGGAAGCTCAGGAGGCTTTTTTTAATATCAAACGGGACATTGAGAAGGCAGTGGTATGTGCCGTGGATGAGAAGATCCCTTTTCAAGTGGAAAGTGATGCATCTGATTTTGCGTTGGCAGCAACTCTTAACCAAGCTGGTAGACCAGTAGCTTTCTTCTCTCGTACATTGCAAGGACCAGAAGTTCGACATTCTTCAGTGGAAAAGGAGGCACAGGCAATTATTGAAGCAGTCAGGTATTGGAGGCATTATCTCGCTGGCCGACGTTTTACGCTCATTACTGGCCAGCGATCTGTGGCCTTTATGTTCAATACTAAGCAGAGAGGCAAGATCAAAAATGATAAGATTTTAAGATGGCGAATAGAACTGTCAACATATGACTATGATATTCAGTACAGGCCTGGAGTATTCAATGAGCCATCGGATGCTTCGTCACGAGGAGTATGTGCTAGTCTGGGTATAGATAAGCTTCAAAGTCTCCACGACGCACTCTGCCACCCTGGGGTTACCAGAATGAACCACTTCATTAAGTCCCACAATCTACACTACTCTATTGAGGAGGTCCGGACAATGACCAGAACCTGTCGTGTTTGTGCTGAATGCAAACCCCGCTTCTATAAGCTGTCCGAGCCAGCTCATCTTATTAAAGCAACTCGACCATTTGAGCGTTTGAGTCTCGATTTTAAAGGTCCCCTTCCATCGAGCGACCGTAATGTCTATTTTCTTAATATTATAGACGAGTACTCTCGGTTCCCTTTTGTTATCCCCTGTCCGGATGTGACCAGTGCTGTTGTAATTAAATGCCTCTGCCAACTGTTTTCTTTGTTTGGCATGCCTAACTATATACATAGTGATAGGGGTTCTGCCTTTATGAGCGAAGAATTGCGACAGTTTTTGCTATCGAAAGGGATTGCAACGAGTAGAACTACCAGCTATAACCCTCGTGGTAATGGGCAGGTCGAGAAAGAAAATGCGACAGTGTGGAAGGCTTTCGTACTGTCTCTGAAGTCGCGAGGCCTGCCGACCTCTCGCTGGCAGGATGTCCTTCCAGACATGCTGCATTCCATAAGGTCTCTTTTGTGTACAGTGACGAATGCCACCCCTCATAAAAGGATGTTTAGCTTTCCAAGAAAAGCTACCAATGGAGTATCGTTACCCACATGGTTGACGACCACGGGCCCTGTGCTGTTGCGCAGACATGTGAGAGGCCACAAGACTGATCCACTGGTGGAGGAAGTACAACTCCTCCATGCTAATCCCCAGTATGCGTACATTCAATATCTGGATGGGCGAGAGGATACGGTTTCTATTAAAGATCTTGCACCTGCTGGAGCTCAAAAAGAGTTTGACTCTGAGAGTAGTTTTTAATCATGGTATTGGACCTTTAGAGACACAAACTCTCAGTGTGGAAAACACTGATCATTCTGGGACTTTGAATGAACCGGAGTTAGTACCCTGGGAGGAGCCTCCGCAAGAGTTACGTCATTCCCAGAGGACTATTAGACCTCCTGACAGACTGAATCTATAGCAGGGGGTGAATGTGATGAAATAACTGTGTTCTGGCATTTGTGTTCTGGCATTTGTATTGGCTGTTGTGTTGTACTTGTTAATGTCTGGAATGTTTTACAGGTGTAATCACTAATGCTCTTCCTTAGCCCGGCCCCTCTGGATTGGTGTGAGTCTTACTTATAAGAGCTGGGTTGTACTCATAAGGGCTGGGTCGGTGATGAATGATGGTTGCCCTGTGTTAATATTATGTTATGTCCTTACTTAATAAAAGCCTTAACCTCTTGGATTCAGACCGTTGTTCGGCACTTCAGTAAGGGTAAACCGGGAGAGCTTCTTCTCCCCTCTGATATAAAGGGTTGACGTCCGCCTTATTCCCTATCAATCACTCAGAGTCCTGCGAGGCCTCCCGCCTGATCCATTACACCAAACGCCAGACCATCTCCTCCCGGGAGATCCAGACCGCCGTCCGCCTCCTGCTGCCCGGGGGAACTGGCCAAGCACGCCGTCTCGGAGGGGACGAAAGCAGTCACCAAATACACCAGCTGCAAATAAAGCCTCTCGTTCCTCCCACCTTAAAAACTCAACCCAAAGGCTCTTTTCAGAGCCACTCACGAGATCCAGAAGGGACTATTTATTTTCATTTGACTAATGACATTTGAAATATGGACAGCATAAAGAATGAAACTCTTTTAAAAAATGTTTTATCATCCTTTCTTTATTTAACCCTCACTTTCATTTTTTTGTCGTATGTTCAGATTTTGCTGGTGTGTTTTTGTAATACAGTATATCGTTAATTTAAAATAGATTGAAATTTAACAAATATATAACAAAATGATGCATTGTCACTGCCCTGTTTTGTACAAAGCACTCATTTATAAGCGGGTCGCTGAAAAGCTCAAATGAAATTAAATCTGTCAATTCAGGAACCAGTCATTTTAAAGGATCAATTTGCCATAATTCAAATTTAATAATGAATTATTCAGTCTCACAGATGCCATTTTAATGATTATTCAGTCCCACAGACGCTATAATTTTAATTAAAATGATTATTCAATCCCACAGATGACAATCTTTAGCAGTAATGATTATTATTTAGTCTCACAAATGCCATAGTTTTAATTATTCAGTCCCAGATACCATAATTTTAACGATTTTTATTCAATCCCACAGATGCAATAATTTAAACAATAATGATTATTATTCAATCCCACAGATGCAATAATTTTAACAATGATTATTATTCAGTCCCACAGATGCAATAATTTGAACAATAATGATTATTATTCAATCCCACAGATGCAATAATTTTAACAATAATGATTATTATTCAATCCCACAGATGCAATAATTTAGACAATAATTATTATTCAATCCCACAGATGCAATAATTTTAACCATAATGATTATTATTCAATCCCACAGATGCAATGATTTTAATAACTGGTTAATATTCAGTCCCACAGATGCAATGATTTTAATAACTGGTTAATATTCAGTCCCACAGAGGGCCATCACTTTAACAATAACCAGTCTGATTCACAGACGAGCTCTTATTCTATAAGCCGCCTTTTCCGTTGGTGTCCGAGGTTGGAGCGGATTGAAAAACGCGCCAATCAGAGGCGGAGATTTGCCGGGTTTTCAGCCAATCAGAAGGCGCGGCTGGGCTGGGCTGGGCGGGGCTGGCGGCTGCTATAAAAGCCGCAGCCCGGAGCGGGGAGGAGTAGTTGGAGACCAGAGTTAGAGAGGAGTCCCCCCCCCGGGGGAAGGACAGCCCGGAGCGGGGAGGAGTAGTTGGAGACCAGAGTTAGAGAGGAGTCCCCCCCCCCCGGGGGAAGGACAGCCCGGAGTGGGGAGGAGTAGTTGGAGACCAGAGTTAGAGAGGAGTCCCCCCCCCCCCGGGGGAAGGACAGCCCGGAGTGGGGAGGAGTAGTTGGAGACCAGAGTTAGAGAGGAGTCCCCCCCCCCCCCCGGGGGAAGGACAGCCCGGAGTGGGGAGGAGTAGTTGGAGACCAGAGTTAGAGAGGAGTCCCCCCCCCCCCCCCGGGGGAAGGACAGCCCGGAGTGGGGAGGAGTAGTTGGAGACCAGAGTTAGAGAGGAGTCCCCCCCCCCGGGGGAAGGACAGCCCGGAGTGGGGAGGAGTAGTTGGAGAACAGAGTTAGAGAGGAGTCCCCCCCCCCCCCCCCCCGGGGGAAGGACAGCCCGGAGTGGGGAGGAGTAGTTGGAGAACAGAGTAAGAGAGGAGTCCCCCCCCCCGGGGGAAGGACAGCCCGGAGCGGGGAGGAGTAGTTGGAGACCAGAGTTAGAGAGGAGTCCCCCCCCCGGGGGAAGGACAGCCCGGAGTGGGGAGGAGTAGTTGGAGACCAAAGTTAGAGAGGAGTCCCCCCCCCCGGGGGAAGGACAGCCCGAGTGGGGAGGAGTAGTTGGAGACCAGAGTTAGAGAGGAGTCCGCCCCCCCCCGGGGGAAGGACAGCCCGGAGAGGGGAGGAGTAGTTGGAGACCAGAGTTAGAGAGGAGTCCCCCCCCCGGGGGAAGGACAGCCCGGAGTGGGGAGGAGTAGTTGGAGACCAGAGTTAGAGAGGAGTCCGCCCCCCCCCCCCGGGGGAAGGACAGCCCGGAGTGGGGAGGAGTAGTTGGAGACCAGAGTTAGAGAGGAGTCCCCCCCCCCCCGGGGGAAGGACAGCCCGGAGCGGGGAGGAGTAGTTGGAGACCAGAGTTAGAGAGGAGTCCGCCCCCCCCCGGGGGAAGGACAGCCCGGAGTGGGGAGGAGTAGTTGGAGACCAGAGTTAGAGAGGAGTCCGCCCCCCCCGGGGGAAGGACAGCCCGGAGTGGGGAGGAGTAGTTGGAGACCAGAGTTAGAGAGGAGTCCCCCCCCCCGGGGGAAGGACAGCCCGGAGTGGGGAGGAGTAGTTGGAGACCAGAGTTAGAGAGGAGTCCCCCCCCCGGGGGAAGGACAGCCCGGAGTGGGGAGGAGTAGTTGGAGACCAGAGTTAGAGAGGAGTCCCCCCCCCGGGGGAAGGACAGCCCGGAGTGGGAGGAGTAGTTGGAGACCAGAGTTAGAGAGGAGTCCCCCCCCCGGGGGAAGGACAGCCCGGAGTGGGGAGGAGTAGTTGGAGACCAGAGTTAGAGAGGAGTCCCCCCCCCCGGGGGAAGGACAGCCCGGAGTGGGGAGGAGTAGTTGGAGACCAGAGTTAGAGAGGAGTCCGCCCCCCGGGGGAAGGACAGCCCGGAGTGGGGAGGAGTAGTTGGAGACCAGAGTTAGAGAGGAGTCCGCCCCCCCCGGGGGAAGGACAGCCCGGAGTGGGGAGGAGTAGTTGGAGACCAGAGTTAGAGAGGAGTCCGCCCCCCCGGGGGAAGGACAGCCCGGAGTGGGGAGGAGTAGTTGGAGACCAGAGTTAGAGAGGAGTCCGCCCCCCCCCGGGGGAAGGACAGCCCGGAGTGGGGAGGAGTAGTTGGAGACCAGAGTTAGAGAGGAGTCCGCCCCCCCCGGGGGAAGGACAGCCCGGAGTGGGGAGGAGTAGTTGGAGACCAGAGTTAGAGAGGAGTCCGCCCCCCCCCCCGGGGGGAAGGACAGCCCGGAGTGGGGAGGAGTAGTTGGAGACCAGAGTTAGAGAGGAGTCCCCCCCCCCCGGGGGAAGGACAGCCCGGAGTGGGGAGGAGTAGTTGGAGACCAGAGTTAGAGAGGAGTCCGCCCCCCCCCCCGGGGGAAGGACAGCCCGGAGTGGGGAGGAGTAGTTGGAGACCAGAGTTAGAGAGGAGTCCCCCCCCCCCGGGGGAAGGACAGCCCGGAGTGGGGAGGAGTAGTTGGAGACCAGAGTTAGAGAGGAGTCCGCCCCCCCCCCCGGGGGAAGGACAGCCCGGAGTGGGGAGGAGTAGTTGGAGACCAGAGTTAGAGAGGAGTCCGCCCCCCCCCCGGGGGAAGGACAGCCCGGAGTGGGGAGGAGTAGTTGGAGACCAGAGTTAGAGAGGAGTCCGCCCCCCCCCCGGGGGAAGGACAGCCCGGAGTGGGGAGGAGTAGTTGGAGACCAGAGTTAGAGAGGAGTCCGCCCCCCCCCCCGGGGGAAGGACAGCCCGGAGTGGGGAAGGATAGAGAGGAGTCCGCCCCCCCGGGGGAAGGACAGCCCGGAGTGGGGAGGAGTAGTTGGAGACCAGAGTTAGAGAGGAGTCCGCCCCCCCCCCCGGGGGGAAGGACAGCCCGGAGTGGGGAGGAGTAGTTGGAGACCAGAGTTAGAGAGGAGTCGCCCCCCCCCCCGGGGGAAGGACAGCCCGGAGTGGGGAGGAGTAGTTGGAGACCAGAGTTAGAGAGGAGTCCGCCCCCACCCCCGGGGGAAGGACAGCCCGGAGTGGGGAGGAGTAGTTGGAGACCAGAGTTAGAGAGGAGTCGCCCCCCCCCCCCGGGGGAAGGACAGCCCGGAGTGGGGAGGAGTAGTTGGAGACCAGAGTTAGAGAGGAGTCCGCCCCCCCCGGGGGGAAGGACAGCCCGGAGTGGGGAGGAGTAGTTGGAGACCAGAGTTAGAGAGGAGTCCGCCCCCCCCCGGGGGAAGGACAGCCCGGAGCGGGGAGGAGTAGTGGAGACCAGAGTTAGAGAGGAGTCCGCCCCCCCCCCGGGGGGAAGGACAGCCCGGAGTGGGGAGGAGTAGTTGGAGACCAGAGTTAGAGAGGAGTCCGCCCCCCCCCCGGGGGAAGGACAGCCGGAGTGGGGAGGAGTAGTTGGAGACCAGAGTTAGAGAGGAGTCCGCCCCCCCCCCCCCGGGGGAAGGACAGCCCGGAGTGGGGAGGAGTAGTTGGAGACCAGAGTTAGAGAGGAGTCCGCCCCCCCGGGGGAAGGACAGCCCGGAGTGGGGAGGAGTAGTTGGAGACCAGAGTTAGAGAGGAGTCCGCCCCCCCCCGGGGGAAGGACAGCCCGGAGTGGGGAGGAGTAGTTGGAGACCAGAGTTAGAGAGGAGTCCGCCCCCCGGGGGAAGGACAGCCCGGAGTGGGGAGGAGTAGTTGGAGACCAGAGTTAGAGAGGAGTCCGCCCCCCCGGGGGAAGGACAGCCCGGAGTGGGGAGGAGTAGTTGGAGACCAGAGTTAGAGAGGAGTCCCCCCCCCCCGGGGGAAGGACAGCCCGGAGTGGGGAGGAGTAGTTGGAGACCAGAGTTAGAGAGGAGTCCGCCCCCCCCCCCGGGGGAAGGACAGCCCGGAGTGGGGAGGAGTAGTTGGAGACCAGAGTTAGAGAGGAGTCCGCCCCCCGGGGGAAGGACAGCCCGGAGTGGGGAGGAGTAGTTGGAGACCAGAGTTAGAGAGGAGTCCGCCCCCCCCGGGGGAAGGACAGCCCGGAGTGGGGAGGAGTAGTTGGAGACCAGAGTTAGAGAGGAGTCCCCCCCCCCCCGGGGGAAGGACAGCCCGGAGTCGGGGAGGAGTAGTTGGAGACCAGAGTTAGAGAGGAGTCCCCCCCCCCGGGGGAAGGACAGCCCGGAGCGGGGAGGAGTAGTTGGAGACCAGAGTTAGAGAGGAGTCCCCCCCCCGGGGAAGGACAGCCCGGAGTGGGGAGGAGTAGTTGGAGACCAGAGTTAGAGAGGAGTCCCCCCCCCCCCGGGGGAAGGACAGCCCGGAGCGGGGAGGAGTAGTTGGAGACCAGAGTTAGAGAGGAGTCACCCCCCCCGGGGGAAGGACAGCCCGGAGTGGGGAGGAGTAGTTGGAGACCAGAGTTAGAGAGGAGTCCGCCCCCCCGGGGAAGGACAGCCCGGAGTGGGGAGGAGTAGTTGGAGACCAGAGTTAGAGAGGAGTCCCCCCCCCCCGGGGAAGGACAGTCCGGAGTGGGGAGGAGTAGTTGGAGACCAGAGTTAGAGAGGAGTCCCCCCCCCCGGGGGAAGGACAGCCCGGAGTGGGGAGGAGTAGTTGGGAGACCAGAGTTAGAGAGGAGTCCCCCCCCCCCCCGGGGGAAGGACAGCCCGGAGTGGGGAGGAGTAGTTGGAGACCAGAGTTAGAGAGGAGTCCCCCCCCCCCCCCCCCCCCCCCCCCGGGGAAGGACAGCCCGGAGTGGGGAGGAGTAGTTGGAGACCAGAGTTAGAGAGGAGTCCCCCCCCCCCCCGGGGGAAGGACAGCCCGGAGTGGGGAGGAGTTAGTTGGAGACCAGAGTTAGAGAGGAGTCCGCCCCCCCCGGGGGAAGGACAGCCCGGAGTGGGGAGGAGTAGTTGGAGACCAGAGTTAGAGAGGAGTCCCCCCCCCGGGGGAAGGACAGCCCGGAGCGGGGAGGAGTAGTTGGAGACCAGAGTTAGAGAGGAGTCCCCCCCCGGGGGAAGGACAGCCCGGAGTGGGGAGGAGTAGTTGGAGACCAGAGTTAGAGAGGAGTCCCCCCCCCCCGGGGGAAGGACAGCCCGGGAGTGGGGAGGAGTAGTTGGAGACCAGAGTTAGAGAGGAGTCCCCCCCCCCCGGGGGAAGGACAGCCCGGAGTGGGGAGGAGTAGTTGGAGACCAGAGTTAGAGAGGAGTCCCCCCCCCGGGGGAAGGACAGCCCGGAGTGGGGAGGAGTAGTTGGAGACCAGAGTTAGAGAGGAGTCCCCCCCCCCCGGGGGAAGGACAGCCCGGAGTGGGGAGGAGTAGTTGGAGACCAGAGTTAGAGAGGAGTCCCCCCCCCCCGGGGGGAAGGACAGCCCGGAGTGGGGAGGAGTAGTTGGAGACCAGAGTTAGAGAGGAGTCCGCCCCCCCCCGGGGGAAGGACAGCCCGGAGTGGGGAGGAGTAGTTGGAGACCAGAGTTAGAGAGGAGTCCCCCCCCCCCCGGGGGAAGGACAGCCCGGAGTGGGGAGGAGTAGTTGGAGACCAGAGTTAGAGAGGAGTCCCCCCCCCCCCGGGGGAAGGACAGCCCGGAGTGGGGGAGGAGTAGTTGGAGACCAGAGTTTAGAGAGGAGTCTCCCCCCCGGGGGAAGGACAGCCCGGAGTGGGGAGGAGTAGTTGGAGACCAGAGTTAGAGAGGAGTCCGCCCCCCCCCCGGGGGAAGGACAGCCCGGAGCGGGGAGGAGTAGTTGGAGACCAGAGTTAGAGAGGAGTCCGCCCCCCGGGGGAAGGACAGCCCGGCGTGGGGAGGAGTAGTTGAGACAGAGTTAGAGAGGAGTCGCCCCCCGGGGGAAGGACAGCCCGGAGTGGGGAGGAGTAGTTGGAGACCAGAGTTAGAGAGGAGTCCCCCCCCCCGGGGAAGGACAGCCCGGAGTGGGGAGGGAGTAGTTGGAGACCAGAGTTAGAGAGGAGTCCGCCCCCCGGGGGAAGGACAGCCCGGAGTGGGGAGGAGCAGTTGGAGACCAGAGTTAGAGAGGAGTCCCCCCCCCCCCGGGGGAAGGACAGCCCGGAGTGGGGAGGAGTAGTTGGAGACCAGAGTTAGAGAGGAGTCCCCCCCCCCGGGGGAAGGACAGCCCGGAGTGGGGAGGAGTAGTTTGGAGACCAGAGTTAGAGAGGAGTCCCCCCCCCGGGGGAAGGACAGCCCGGAGCGGGGAGGAGTAGTTGGAGACCAGAGTTAGAGAGGAGTCCCCCCCCCCGGGGGAAGGACAGCCCGGAGTGGGGAGGAGTAGTTGGAGACCAGAGTTAGAGAGGAGTCCCCCCCCCCGGGGGAAGGACAGCCCGGAGTGGGGAGGAGTAGTTGGAGACCAGAGTTAGAGAGGAGTCCCCCCCCCCCCGGGGAAGGACAGCCCGGAGTGGGGAGGAGTAGTTGGAGACCAGAGTTAGAGAGGAGTCCCCCCCCCCCGGGGGAAGGACAGCCCGGAGCGGGGAGGAGTAGTTGGAGACCAGAGTTAGAGAGGAGTCCCCCCCCCGGGGGAAGGACAGCCCGGAGCGGGGAGGAGTAGTTGGAGACACAGAGTTAGAGAGGAGTCCCCCCCCCGGGGGAAGGACAGCCCCGGAGTGGGGAGGAGTAGTTGGAGACCAGAGTTAGAGAGGGAGTCTCCCCCCCCGGGGGGAAGGACAGCCCGGAGTGGGGAGGAGTAGTTGGAGACCAGAGTTAGAGAGGAGTCCCCCCCCCCCCGGGGGAAGGACAGCCCGGAGTGGGGAGGAGTAGTTGGAGACCAGAGTTAGAGAGGAGTCCCCCCCCCCGGGGGAAGGACAGCCCGGAGTGGGGAGGAGTAGTTGGAGACCAGAGTTAGAGAGGAGTCCCCCCCCCCCGGGGGAAGGACAGCCCGGAGTGGGGAGGAGTAGTTGGAGACCAGAGTTAGAGAGGAGTCCCCCCCCCGGGGGAAGGACAGCCCGGAGTGGGGAGGAGTAGTTGGAGACCAGAGTTAGAGAGGAGTCCCCCCCCCGGGGGAAGGACAGCCCGGAGTGGGGAGGAGTAGTTGGAGACCAGAGTTAGAGAGGAGTCCCCCCCCCCCCGGGGGAAGGACAGCCCGGAGTGGGGAGGAGTAGTTGGAGACCAGAGTTAGAGAGGAGTCCCCCCCCCGGGGGAAGGACAGCCCGGAGTGGGGAGGAGTAGTTGGAGACCAGAGTTAGAGAGGAGTCCCCCCCCCCGGAGGAAGGACAGCCCGGAGTGGGAGGAGTAGTTGGAGACCAGAGTTAGAGAGGAGTCCCCCCCCCCGGGGGAAGGACAGCCCGGAGTGGGGAGGAGTAGTTGGAGACCAGAGTTAGAGAGGAGTCTCCCCCCCCCCCGGGGGAAGGACAGCCCGGAGCGGGGAGGAGTAGTTGGAGACCAGAGTTAGAGAGGAGTCTCCCCCCCCCCCGGGGGAAGGACAGCCCGGAGTGGGGAGGAGTAGTTGGAGACCAGAGTTAGAGAGGAGTCCCCCCCCCCCCCCGGGGGAAGGACAGCCCGGAGCGGGGAGGAGTAGTTGGAGACCAGAATTAGAGAGGAGTCCCCCCCCCGGTGGAAGGACAGCCCGGAGTGGGGAGGAGTAGTTGGAGACCAGAGTTAGAGAGGAGTCCCCCCCCCGGGGGAAGGACAGCCCGGAGTGGGGAGGAGTAGTTGGAGACCAGAATTAGAGAGGAGTCCCCCCCCCCGGTGGAAGGACAGCCCGGAGTGGGGAGGAGTAGTTGGAGACCAGAGTTAGAGAGGAGTTCCCCCCCCCCGGGGGAAGGACAGCCCGGAGCGGGGAGGAGTAGTTGGAGACCAGAGTTAGAGAGGAGTCCCCCCCCCCCGGGGGAAGGACAGCCCGGAGCGGGGAGGAGTAGTTGGAGACCAGATTTAGAGAGGAGTCCCCCCCCCCCGGGGGAAGGACAGCCCGGAGTGGGGAGGAGTAGTTGGAGACCAGAGTTAGAGAGGAGTCCGCCCCCCGGGGGAAGGACAGCCCGGAGTGGGGAGGAGTAGTTGGAGACCAGAGTTAGAGAGGAGTCCCCCCCCCCCCGGGGAAGGACAGCCCGGAGTGGGGAGGAGTAGTTGGAGACCAGAGTTAGAGAGGAGTCCCCCCCCCGGGGGAAGGACAGCCCGGAGCGGGGAGGAGTAGTTGGAGACCAGAGTTAGAGAGGAGTCCGCCCCCCCCGGGGGAAGGACAGCCCGGAGTGGGGAGGAGTAGTTGGAGACCAGAGTTAGAGAGAGTCCCCCCCCCGGGGGAAGGACAGCCCGGAGTGGGGAGGAGTATGTTGGAGACCAGAGTTAGAGAGGAGTCCCGCCCCCCGGGGGAAGGACAGCCCGGAGTGGGGAGGAGTAGTTGGAGACCAGAGTTAGAGAGGAGTCCGCCCCCCCCGGGGGAAGGACAGCCCGGAGTGGGGAGGAGTAGTTGGAGACCAGAGTTAGAGAGGAGTCCCCCCCCCCCGGGGGAAGGACAGCCCGGAGTGGGGAGGAGTAGTTGGAGACCAGAGTTAGAGAGGAGTCCCCCCCCCCCCGGGGGAAGGACAGCCCGGAGTGGGGAGGAGTAGTTGGAGACCAGAGTTAGAGAGGAGTCCCCCCCCCCCCGGGGGAAGGACAGCCCGGAGTGGGGAGGAGTAGTTGGAGACCAGAGTTAGAGAGGAGTCCCCCCCCCCGGGGGAAGGACAGCCCGGAGTGGGGAGGAGTAGTTGGAGACCAGAGTTAGAGAGGAGTCCCCCCCCCCCGGGGGAAGGACAGCCCGGAGTGGGGAGGAGTAGTTGGAGACCAGAGTTAGAGAGGAGTCCCCCCCCCCGGGGGAAGGACAGCCCGGAGTGGGGAGGAGTAGTTGGAGACCAGAGTTAGAGAGGAGTCCGCCCCCCCGGGGGGAAGGGACAGCCCGGAGTGGGGAGGAGTAGTTGGAGACCAGAGTTAGAGAGGAGTCCCCCCCCCCGGGGGAAGGGACAGCCCGGAGTGGGGAGGAGTAGTTGGAGACCAGAGTTAGAGAGGAGTCCGCCTCCCCCCCCCGGGGGAAGGACAGCCCGGAGTGGGGAGGAGTAGTTGGAGACCAGAGTTAGAGAGGAGTCCCCCCCCCCGGGGGAAGGACAGCCCGGAGTGGGGAGGAGTAGTTGGAGACCAGAGTTAGAGAGGAGTCCCCCCCCCCCGGGGGAAGGACAGCCCGGAGTGGGAGGAGTAGTTGGAGACCAGAGTTAGAGAGGAGTCCCCCCCCCGGGGAAGGACAGCCCGGAGTGGGGAGGAGGTAGTTGGAGACCAGAGTTAGAGAGGAGTCCGCCCCCCCCGGGGGAAGGACAGCCGCCCGGAGTGGGGAGGAGTAGTTGGAGACCAGAGTTAGAGAGGAGTCCCCCCCCCCCCGGGGGAAGGACAGCCCGGAGTGGGGAGGAGTAGTTGGAGACCAGAGTTAGAGAGGAGTCCGCCTCCCCCCCCGGGGGAAGGACAGCCCGGAGTGGGGAGGAGTAGTTGGAGACCAGAGTTAGAGAGGAGTCCCCCCCCCCCCCGGGGGAAGGACAGCCCGGAGTGGGGAGGAGTAGTGGAGACCAGAGTTAGAGAGTCGAGTCCCCCCCCCCCCCCCCCCCCGGGGGAAGGACAGCCCGGAGAGGGGAGGAGTAGTTGGAGACCAGAGTTAGAGAGGAGTCCCCCCCCCCCGGGGGAAGGACAGCCCGGAGTGGGGAGGAGTAGTTGGAGACCAGAGTTAGAGAGGAGTCCCCCCCCCCCGGGGGAAGGACAGCCCGGAGTGGGGAGGAGTAGTTGGAGACCAGAGTTAGAGAGGAGTCCGCCCCCCCCGGGGGGAAGGACAGCCCGGAGTGGGGAGGAGTAGTTGGAGACAGAGTTAGAGAGGAGTCGCCGACCCCCCCCCGGGGGAAGGACAGCCCGGAGTGGGGAGGAGTAGTTGGAGACCAGAGTTAGAGAGGAAGTTCCCCCCCCCCCGGGGAGAGACGGGACAGCCCGGAGGTGGGAGGAGTAGTTGGAGACCAGAGTTAGAGAGGAGTCCCCCCCCCCGGGGGAAG